>NW_027449724.1:0-35000 GCF_964194025.1 Convolutriloba macropyga
TGATGTTAACCTGCCATGTAACACAACAAGATCTTGGTAATCACATTTTATTGTGTTTCATATCAAGTTTCGCATCACTTTTTAGCTAATTAAATTATTTTGCCACTAAAAGATAGTGTATCAATGCAAACAGCTTCATAAAGAAATGAAAAATATTCTAATATATATTTTTTTCGCTTGTAAACTATCAACTATAGGCCATCAAGATAACAGGAAAATATATATTAATTTACGGAACTACCTTAATTTATAAAGTGCAAGAATAAACCAATTATCATAATTATGACAAAAAAATGACAGTTCCCTATTCGAGACGGGATGGTTTTATTGCAGGACAAATCGATGATTATCTTCCAAAATTCGTCAAAAAATTAGAAATTTTGCAAGATTCTGCCAGAAAACAGTTTATCAGAAAAAATGATTATTTGGCAGAATCTGCCAGAAGAATGGCTCTATTGCAAAATTCTGGCAGAAAAATGGTTTATCTTGCAAATTTCTGATAAAAGGCAAAGAATTCGTTCTGGTTGAGCTGCATTTAAACTGGTTTCCATTAATTAATCTGCTCAAACTTATTTCACAGAAAGTTGTTTCCAGTACAGTTGTCTTGTTCATCTGATAAATTAGAACAATAAATTTTGAAAAAATATAAAACAGTGCTTGATAAGAAGTTGCTTGATATGATGGTTTACTGAGCTACCTTTCCAAAACTTCAATTTGTTTATATTTCACTTAGAGTACATGGCATTCCTTTTATGCCTCGATGGAATACAATTGCAACAAATCAAGTTTCCCAGAAAAATCCCAGAGAAGAATCAATTTCGAAGGTATTCCCGGGAAAGCTTTTTCAAAATGGTTATTTTTTAATAATCTGACACAAAATAGTTATCTTGCAAAATGAAACAGTCACAAAAATGGTTATATTGAAGTAATCTGGTAGATAATTGAATATCTTGTAGGAATCTGACAGAAAAAAGGGTATCTTGCAGGATTCTGCCAGATATTTCTGGAAGATGCATCGTCGTGTAAGAAACTGTCAAAGTCTGCCAGATTCCTGCAAAATCTAGATCCAATTTCGACTAGGGTTTTGGATCAAACTGGCTATCGATATTTTGTTGCTAAACGTGTTGCAATTTTTTCGTAGCCGAAACCTGGGCAAAACTATTTAGTTAAATTCTCGTCATTGTGACGACATTTTTCTTACAAGCCAAGATATTAGTACGTACTACTCAGCTCTGACCTATATAAACCCCGGTCAGTATTTAGATATCATTTAGTTTGCACGTGTCGCGGAAAACAGTGATAATTTTGAGTAGGTATGCTAAAGATTGTCACAGTTCACGTCTAAATGCTATTTCGTTTCGCAACAAGTTGCGATACTGCCCTTGAAAATACACTACTCTAAAATACGTAGAAAGCCATTTGAATCTATTCTTGTAAAGTTTTTGGCAACCGCAAGTATCTTGAAAAAGATATACGATGGTGATCGGGACTATGAGTATTTGTTGTGTCACACAAATGATTTTAGCGACACATTTTTTGACATGCATTGATGACACGCTCGAAACTCTTCAAATTTCAAAATTATTCCAATTTGCTGACAATACTAGCTAGTATTGTGTGTTATGAAAAATTCTTACATAAAAATTGTTCATATAAAGTTCTATGACTTTCTGAGTTACGATCCTAATGTAATTCGCTTTCTTTGCATGGTTGAGTGCGTTTCCTATACTTTAACAGGACAACTACCGTTGATCAATGTCTTGGAAGCAACAAACTATATTCTCTCTGACAGATCGGTGACCTAGATGTCCAAACCTCCGGTTCAATTCTTCAGGAAACAGTTATCATCTAGCCGTCAAAATTGTCAAAGCGTGTTTAGATCTCAACCATTCGAAGCATAGAGCTCCATCAAACATTCAATTTGATCTTAAGTTCGATATGTATGAAGCACGCTTTTCACAACGTCACTAAAGGTTACCATGATATCGGCGAACTTCAAAAATTCGAGAAACAAAATAAGCATTAGCTTAATTGCGGCTTGGTTCATGTAACTGATTTATTATCAGCTTCCTGAGCTTTTTTTCGATATTTTGAATGAGAAGAAAAGGTTTAGACTAGACGACGGAGTCAATCTTCTATATTGCTTCAATTTGGAAACCTGCCTCAAGCAATTCTATAGATCTCATTACTTGCTGGTGGCGTATTTTGATCTCTTTAGGACAACTGCTTAACGTGCACGTGGTATGTCAAATGTAGATGAACAATCTGCTATATGTTTGGCGCATTTTAATCAACTTTTAGTTTTTTATGTCAAATTTAGTTAAACATTTTCTTTGTTTTGTTTTTTTCTGTGTTTGGACTACTGCAAAATCCAACAAAAATTTGCGCTGAGCTGCTGACACTTTTTGGTAACGTTGCCTTGAAGTTCGCGGATGGGCGATTTTTCTAATTGAAAGGACACAAATTATTGTAATCTTGGTCCAAGACTGAACATGGGCGTTATTACCGACTCAGTTCGAATCAGCTGGAATAACTATGTCTACCTTCCTAAAAAGACATTAGAATTGTTTTACCTCTTCTAAGACCCAAATATTAGCCGCCACTGTTTTACAAACCAGGTGTCCAGACAGAAAATTTTGCGCTCCCGGCTGATGCTGTGGTACATCAAAAAGCTAATATTGATTGTCCCCGCTCATTGGCTAACACGTTTTTCAAAGAAGACACCATTCTCAACGGGCAAGAAAAGACTCAAAGTTTTGCTCAGGTGCCTACGTCTGCCTATAACCTTGCACTTCGTGCAATCAGCATGATTGCAGGCAGACCAGCAAACGTTTCAAATAATTTTTCAACTGCGTTTACAAATGAGATGTCTTTAGTTGCATTGTAGCCTGTTATTGTTTCTACCAGATAGGAAAATTGGAAAATAGAACCAGCAAATGCAGCTTTCAAATGATCAACTAATCATCTCTCTCAAACGCCCGTTTTTTCTAACGGGAAAGCATGCCTAAAATCATGAAGCACCTGACACAAAATCACCTGAATTGCCCGCAAACGTTGCGCGATGAAGCAGGTCTGTTTTTCTGAAGGGTTTTGTTTGTCATTTTGTCTGATGGATGTCACTTTGATGCAATGATAAGTAATAAGAGGCAGTAATAAGAGGCCAGAAGGCCAAAGAAAAAAATAGCGGACCCTAGGGATCTGCTTTTTGCACTTCCATCTGACCGCCAACCGTTCAGCTATGAAAACAATTTGCTATGCTAAGAGTAATAAAATGAGGCATAAAATGAGAGTAATAACGTTCTAATACTCTTAGCTAAGAGTAATAAATTTTTTTTTACTCTTAGTATAGCAAATTGATTTCATAGCTCAACGGTTGGCGGTCAGATTGCAAGGCAAAAGTTAGATCCCTTGGGTCCGCTATTATTTTCCCTGGCCTTCTGGCCTCTTATTACTGCCTCTTATACTAGACAGCAGAAATTTTGTTGAGCTAAGATTAGTTCTGATCGTGACTGTATAAAAGGAGTTTCTGAAATTAAGTTCGAGTACGCGCCCATTTTCTTGTTTTCTTTTTCTCAAAAGTCATTTTATGGCACCATGCTCTATGTTCCTCCCTTGGAAAAAACCTACCACACCTCCCATTGTGACGACGAAAAATATCACATACAACAGTAGCTATATCGCCAATTTTTTTTACTCAAGGCTGTTAATGAAGCAAAAAAAAAGCTGCACCAAAAATTAGGAGCTGGCCTCTGCTATCGATCTTCACGGGTTAGGAGTGTTATTGCCCACTTCGATTCCTTGCAAACTGAACAATTGATTGCATAAAGCAGATGCTCTGGTTGCATTTTTGATGGCCCAGTGACTGTAAAAGTGCAAAGACTTAATTTGTAAAAGCACTTTTGCTCATCAAACTGATGAACTTCGCGACTATAGTCTTCGATCGGATCAAGGATTTCTTATTCAACTGGGTGCAAATTTTTCAATTTAATAAGATGTTTTCATTTATTGGGTGCAATTCCCTCCGATGTCAGAATTTTTGCCACAGGGCCGAAATATCCTTGAAGAGAAAGTGTCTTGGTTCGGGAAGCAAGCGCCTCCATTGTGTCTTGCTTCCATGTTTTGTTTGCTTCATCGAAGCCGCTTCGCACCAATGAGCAACTCCATCGCTTAAATCTGTTCTTTATTAAATTTGGATTTGCTGCTCAAGTTTCTCCACCTCCGTTGGAAGCACGCAACAGGACCTATACTAATTGCGAATTTTTTTTCCATTTATGAACACAGTCGGGATTTAAGACTCAGTCTTCTATGATTAACGTAATAATTTCGGACCCTCGCAAACGCTTTTTTATAGGAACGTATCGCAAGTTTAGAATCCTTTTAAGGCAAATTGTTTGTAGATATGGTTTTCGTTTGGATTGTTACTGGGGCCTGATTAATCAATTACAAGTGTTGCAGACAGCACCAACTCAACTATACGAGCAAATGGAGCTTTTGCTATTTTTTTGCTACCGAAAATTGTTGAATGACTTTCGAATATGCGCAAAAAAGAAACCGGAAATAGTTAAACATCGTAAACAATCTGTGCAGTAAAACAGTCATTAGTTAAGTTTTTCTTACAGTTAGTGTTCAACATGTTTTTGAAGAGAGTGCGAGGTTTTGTCAGTTAAGTCTATGTAGTTTTGTGTCCTGTTTAGGTCTGTACAGTTCCCAATATATTGCGGGTGTTTGGCACTTAGAAGGCTCAAAAACAGTGTACGAATGCACCTTACCGTTCACCGTTCTTTTCTTTGCGTGAATCTGTTTTCACTCGTGATCAAAATTTCTGTGAGTCACAATTTTCAATAAATTCTCGGCTGATTCTAGACGTTTTTAAACTATAGTTATCAATTTTTTAAGAAAAACGAAAACGCGAGCTTGTGTCTCTAGAAGCCAGGATGAGTCCCGAGATATGCGCCAGACGCAGTTGGGTACTTGATATATATAATCTACATATACTCTTGATAGAGGGGGTATTTGGTACGCTTATAGTCTTGGACGCGCTGTATCGTCTGGTATAAGCTTGAGTTCGATCTGTCGCATACATTTTTGGCACTTTTCAAACTTGGAGACGTAATGCCAAGAAAGTTAGCTCTAACTGGAGTTAAAACAAGCTATACAGATTGATCAAACCCGGGAAGCCCAGCTGAACACAATAGTTTTTGTAAAACAGTAAACTGGGTGGTAAATTGAGCAGTTTTGTAGTGAGTATTCATGTTGAGAAAATAGCAATACAATCCAAAGAGTTAAATAAATACACCAATCTGATTTCCAAGAAGCCAATTTGATTTGTAATGTTCTTCGAATTGATATTGTTCTTCTAAAATTCTACTAAAAATACCTAAAACTGGCCTTCCGGTAAACAATTTAAGTTTATATATTTAAGTTGGTCCCACCCAGCGTGCCTTGGGTCTTTGTGATTTTGCCCACAGTCGGGCGTTGGATCTGTTCAGTCCGACACAGGGTTACCATTATCTGATTATTGGCCTGTCCGGTCTGGGCCCCTGTCTTCAACCTATTAAGTCCCTCTGCTCCATACCTGTTTTGGGTCAACTATTTGATCCTGGGAATCGACATTTTTGCCAGTATATGTGGGAAATAATAGAAAAAGGACAATAATAGAAATAGGCTACAGTTAATGCACTACAGACTAAAAAGCCTAATGCAGAAACAAATTATCGTTATTATTATTTGTATTAGTTTATTGCCGAAATGTTTATGCCAGTATATTACCAAAATTATAAAGCTGAATTTTGCATTCGTCATTCGTGTGTCTATTAAATGGCCCTCGGTAGAACATAGGCTCTTTTATGTTATAACTACCCCCCCCCCCCCCCAGCCTTAGCCAATCTGTTTGTACCCATAATGAGAGGCTGTGGACTTGGATCTGGTCCCTGATGTAAAACTAACCCTTTCAGAATTACCCAAGGAATTAAATCAGATTTATTAACATGATTCAATTATTTTTCATTACCATTAATATCTCTAGAGGTAGATCGATGTCTCCCCAAAGTTGCCCATTGAGCTCCTCCTCACAGTATTTGACGGCTAGGTGGTAACTCAACGCGTGCTTTACCAGAACTATCTTATCAACCAAAATCCATTCATCAGATGTACAGTTTAGTATCGGGAGATGGCCACCGTGACAACTGCGCACCTTGTGTCTAAAATATGAAAACCGATGCCCAAAAACCTTCAAATTATATTTACGTTTTGAGTCCCGATCAGGTCTGAACATTTTAGGATCAGGTCTCGAAATTTTAGGATCAGGTCTGGACATTTTAAGATATCAGGTCTGGACATTGTAGGATCAGGTCTGGACATTGTAGGATCAGGTCTGGACATTTTAAGATATCAGGTCTGGACATTTTAGGATCAGGTCTGGACATTGTAGGATCAGGTCTGGACATTTTAAGATATCAGGTCTGAACATTTTAGGATCAGGTCTGGACATTTTAGGATCAGGTCTGGACATTTTAGGATCAGGTCTGGACATTTTAGGATATCGATAAATTCTAGCCGGTCGGTTCCCGAAATTGAGCTTTAATTCCGATGAGAACATATATTTTTGCTTAAAAAAGAATCTAGCTCACCTTACTTTGCCGTATTTAGTGAAAATGAAATAACAATATTATATGGTATGGAGCAAACATGGCGTAGTATAATAAAACGCGATAAATTCTGATAATAGCTGACTTTTTCTTAATGAGTCTGATCATTAACTACCACCTCAAAATAAGATTCCGTTGGGTGGACTGCAAAAGTGTACAATTCACTACATTCTACACTGTTCAAATCTAATTTTAATTTTCGCAATCAAGCTAATATTATATTTTTCTGAACAGGTTTCTTTCAACATTTTTCCTACATATTTTTCTCACAAATTTTGTTCAATCTTTTAGTAACTTTCTTACAGAACTTCTTCAAGCAAGAAGTGAACACAAGACGCTGATATTCTTTTCTTCTTTGTGTTCACAATTAACTGCGCTCAGGGTGTGTTGCCTTTTTAAAGACATTTCTAGAGTTTACTAAGATTAGAACTTCAACTATATGTATAGGCACTATGTGTAAGTTTTTAGTGAAGCGTTGACTTTATTTTAGAAGATTGTTGACTAAAGTGTTGAATTTTTTTTGAAATGCGCAGAATAATGCTGACAATAATTCTATATGAAAACTCATTCAGCACCTTTAATTGAGTTTTTCAACCTATCAATTTCTATTCTTGTCACAATTAAACTGAGCTTGACCTTCACCATCACTCCATTTTAGTTCTTCCTTCCAAGACACACATTTTTGTATGGAATCAGCAGAAGTGTTGAAAAACTCAATTAAAGATGTTAAACGAGTTTTCCTATAGATTATTGTCGGCATTATTCTGCGCATTTCAAAACAAATTCAGTTCTTTAGTCAGCAGGCTTCTAAAATAAAGTCAATGCTTCGTTAATACTACACATAGTGCCTATACATATAGTTGAAGTTCTACTCTTAGTAAACTCTAAAAATGTCTTTAAAAATGGCAACACAACCGGAGCGAAGTTAATTGTGAACACAAAGAAGAATATCAGCAACTTGTGTCCATTTCTTGCTTGAAGAAATTTTGTAAGAGGTTGAACAAATTTTATAAGAGAAAATGTAGGAAAATGTGTAGAAAAAATGTCGATAGTAATTAAGGAACAGTTTCAGAAAAACATATTAGCTTGATTGCAAAAATAAAAATAAATTTCTTTTGTAAAAATTAGATTTTTAATTGTGCCAAAAGGTCGCAACAAGTAGCACAAATAAAATATGTGTTAAAAGGTGGTGGAAAGTACGCGAGTAAGTTGTGAAGAAGATCCTGAAAGTTTTCAAAAATATATGAAAATTTGATAACAGAGAGTACAACATAGAAAATTTGAAGGAATTGACATTTTATTAAGAGTGTGAGGAAAAATTTTAAGCAATGCGCCGGCAGTATTGAGTTTATTTAGGGAAATCTGTTAGATAAAGTGAGATTACAGAAGTCAACTGAAAACTCAAAAGCTCTTTAAAAATCTCTGTTAATGGCGAAACTACGCTAACAATTAAGGTGAGTTAGGATGTTATCTAAGGTAAAAATTACCTTAACTTTATTTAGTCTGAAGTAAAATTTTTACGAATTTTCATTCCAGCTTTTTCTCAAAAGAACAATTGAAGTGGTAACAAATTAGTGGACAAGTTCAGAATTGGGCACCAATTAACAGGTAGTGGCTACCACTTATCTGGAGGCTGATTTTGAACATGAAAATGCTCTATAATTTTCGAAAAATTATGAAATGTGCTAAAAAAGATGTAAAAATTGCGCTAAGAGCCGATGAAAAAAAATGATAAAATTCTGTTAATATGTTGAAGGTGAAGACTGATGAAATTATACCTAAAACCAGATCTCATGTTCAGCACTTTAAACTGAAACTTGTGTAAGTATTGCCTGCCGCTAATTATAATTTAGCAATTAATATTTGAAAAAAAATTACCTTAGGACAAAAAAATAAATCTAATTTTCATCAGTTAAGATGTATATTTGTCACAGATTTTTTAATGCTTAAATATTTTGAACATTACTGAATTGTTCTGAACATGAATGAAAGAAATAAACGAATGAAATCTTAGTTTACAACAGATGATTAATATTATGATTTTGAGGTGTTTCTACTGTTCTTGCTCAAAAATTTATCCCGTCACGCATTTATGGGCCACACAATTAGACAAAAAAGTTTGATCTCCCCACTCAACGGCTGAGGGATTAAGAAACTCATCACTATTGATTGTCACCTCTCATGGATTTACTCATCACTGATTACAAATGTAAATAAAATATTTTTAGCATTAAATAGAAAAAAACTTTGATTATTGCCTAATCGTTAAAAAATTATTACAAAATTATTCGTTCCATTCCATGTTTGGTGTAAATTCTCCAGAGAAGATCTCAGAAGAAATTAAATTATGGTCAACAAATCAGATTTGAATTTTTCCCGGACCTAAATTCAGGTTGTGTCTTGGATTAATATCAGTACTCAATCTAAAATGATTTGCAGGTCTAAATATCAGATTTTGTTGACAGAAAAATTTGAACACAGATAAAATTCGGAAAAGGTCACTTTTTTTCCATTTTTCTCCCAGAAAATTAAACAACTTACCTTAGGACAAAATTACCTTAGGACAAAAAATTAAATCCAATTTTTCATCAGTTAAGATGTATATTTGTCACAGATTTTTTAATGCTTAAATATTTTGAACATTACTGAATTGTTCTGAACATGAATGGAAGAATTAAACGAATGAAATCTTAGTTTACAACAGATGATTAATATTATGATTTTGAGGTGTTTCTACTGTTCTTGCTCAAAAGTTTATCCCATCAGGCATTTATGGGCCATACAATTAGACAAAAAAGTTTGATCTCCCCACTCAACGGTTGAGGGATTAAGAAACTCATCACTATTGATTGTCACCTCTCATGGATTTACTCATCACTGATTACAAATGTAAATAAAATATTTTTAGCATTAAATAGAAAAAAACTTTGATTATTGCCTAATCGTTAAAAAATCATTACGAAATTATTCGTTTCATTCCATGTTTTGTGTAAATTCTCCAGAGAAGATCTCAAAAGAAATTAAATTATGGTCAACAAATCAGATTTGAATTTTTCCCGGACCTAAATTCAGGTTGTGTCTTGGATTAATATCAGTACTCAATCCAAAATGATTTGCAGGTCTAAATATCAGATTTTGTTGACAGAAAATTTTGAACACAGATAAAATTCGGAAAAGGTCACTTTTTCCATTTTTCTCCGAGAAAATTAAACAACTTGACCAGACCTCCTTAATGTTGACATTACTTACTCATTCCAAAACAGACCCAGTAATTGCCCACATCAGGTGTGTGCAATCACCTTTCAACCCAAAATGAAGGTTTGGTTCCAATTCCAAGAAATTTGTCAATTTAAGACAATTATACGAAAGCTGGCACTTTTAACTCTAACAAGAAAACGCATCATATCAAATGATTATATAGTATCAACCTTACGAGTGACGAATTGACCATTTCTGTGATTGAGCTCCAATCACCCCATTCGGCGCTTTCACTTTTTTCAAAGATGTTGCAAACTCCTGAAAGACGTTTTCTTCTGCTAAATTTCAAAGACGATGAAATTTTCTTCTTAAAGATTACTCAGAAATTGGACAACTATTTGGGTAAAATCTCAAAACGCTTCCAATTCATGTGAGCAGGGTACTAATGCAATATTGTTTTTTTGTGTTTTATAAAGGCTCTAGTTGTATTGATGTCTTCTATTTTACCCAATAAATAATCATCGTAGATAAAACACTTGCCTCATTTAACATAGCATTTTCCCCGCCTTTTATCAATGGATAAGATAAAAACGGCTGTGAAAAAATTATAAAACTGAATATGGTATTGCATAAGCCGGAACAATTTTTTTATGGTTTTTTTCAGATCAAATTTTTTTCAGACCAAATTTTTCCC
The DNA here is from genome assembly GCF_964194025.1 of Convolutriloba macropyga. Lineage (NCBI taxonomy): Eukaryota > Metazoa > Xenacoelomorpha > Acoela > Convolutidae > Convolutriloba > Convolutriloba macropyga. Next base: position 10,540 of record NW_027449724.1, read on the forward strand.
AAATACCCTAAAACTGTCTTAAGGGCTTGCAGTTACTGAGCTCGTTGTGAGTCCATGATGGCGTAATTGTAAGTGATATATAATGTATGTCTTGCAACAGTTTTCGTTAACTACAATAAACCATCAAAATGCAATTCAATTCAAAAACTGTCATCAGAACTTTACTCACGACAGTGTTGAAATTCATAGCTGAATAATTTCCCAATTTTATGCCTTTACAACCTATTAATTGCTCTTAAGTGGTATGATACAAATCATAGCGTATTTTATTAAAACAACAAAATATAGTGAGCAGGAAATCACTGAAAAGTAATCATACCTCATCGTTTGGTAAAAAAAGAGTGCGTAACCTTTATAATCCCTGTAATTTGTTGCAGTTTCATTTTTTAAAAATACTAATCAGTAAAATGCTTCCGTGACAACATTTGTGGCAGGAAACACAACATTGAAATGTTTAGTCTAGACGCAGAAATAACAACTTATGCATGATAAACACATAACACCTTTATGTTGAATCGGTTAAAAACAGTTTTTCGTATTGACCTCAACACAATTTTTAGTAAAGTATGCAATCGAAAAATAAAAACTTTTGTAATTAACCATATCCAGAAAACGAAAAAGTTTGCAAAATACTATTTTTAGTGCTTTCATACCACATCACACGCTCGGACTTCATTCTCAGAGCATTTCTGCGCTGAACCAGTGCATCTCAATAGAAAACGGAATTCAGTTCAGGAACATTGCATATCAAGCAATTTTTATACTCGTTTATGTATCTTAATTATGATAATATTGAGGTAATTGAGTTTGCCTCGGCTAAATTTGTCCTGCGAAGTCTAAAAAAACTATAGCGCCAAAAAGAAGACTGAGCAGCAAAATGTCGTCATTTTGTAGCTTATAACTGGAAATTACTACAGTAGTGTACAAATCATGTATACTTAAGTTAGCTTGTAAGTATCACCCACAAATCCACGTAGCTCAGTTTTTACGACTTGCTATGTAAGTTGAATGTTACAAGTACCCACGCGGTTCGCAAGAATATAAAGCAATTCTTGTTTTCGGGAGTTAAGCCGAACATGTTATTTTTCATGCATTAAAATTTACTGAATAATTAAGACTAGCAATTGTAAATTTTGACATGAACAGAGTACTCTGGCCATCCAAGAAAAAAAGAATGTCTTTAGACTGATTCAGCAGTGATTTGCTCTGCCTACCACTAACTTTTTTGTAGTTTTCTGAGACATCAGTCAATGTAATACCCGGAGCGGAAGTTAGTGGCAAAGCAAATCAGCACTGAATCAGTCTAGAGACATTCGGTATTTCCTGGTTGGCCAGTACTCTATTATTGTCCCAATTAACAATTGCTGGTCTTTATTTGTGATAAAAAATTACTGCATGAAAAATAATATGTTCAGCTTAACTTCCGCCAACAAGATTTGCGTCCTGCATGGGCACTTGTAACATTTAATTTGCGTAGCAAGTCGTAACCACTAGGCAGAATGAGCTTTTTGGTATTTGCCTACAAATTAGCTTACGTAAAAAGATGTGCTGGTTCAGCGATGAAATGCTCTGATACTCAAATCCGGGTACGCAGTTCATATACGACCTTGAATGATCAATAGGAAACTCTTACAAATTCTTCTGGGATTGAAAACTGTAATTTTTAGTTGCTTTTTAAAAATTTGATCCCGGTAGTCAGGAAACTGATTTATGACTATGTATGATTGTTAGAAATCTTATAAGGGCTTGTACGATTAAGACAAATTTTGTATGATTCTGAACCCTGGTATTAAAAGCTACATTCGGGATCTTCTACAATAGAGTACAATTGACAAGTTTTTATATATTTTGAAACGGGAGGTGACACCCAGACCACATATTAATTCAAGAAGTTTGAGGCATCTGAGGTAGACAAAATTGGTATCAGATTATTCAAAAATGTCAGACTACTGTTCTTACCAGAAGTATCTAATATTAGTTCTCAGTTTTTTATCCTAATCCAAAATTTTCTGAGGAAGTTAATAACTAAAGAATTAAAAAATTAAGAAACGGAGATGGCGTTTAAATTTAGACCTACCCCACCAAAGCCGGGACTGCAAGCCCCTATGTCCAGGCCGAAAGAAACTCGACACTTGGCAGTTCAAAATAGCACGCAGTCCAGAAAAATAATCTAACAAAAATCCGGTCACATGAATTTTTTGTTTATCTTCTCAAAAATACAATTTGTGACTGGTATGGTCTGGAAAATCCACTGTTTGATGGACCACACAATCCATGGTCTATGATTTCAACCGCAAGGCTTATCCCCTCGTTTTCTCAAAACAATGCAATTGCTACTAAGAACTCGCTCGCATAAAGCCCCTCTCCCCTCCTTACATTATCTCTGGGTGGAATCCAAATAGGTAAGCAAAATTGAGTGCAACCAAAAGTAAGGGTAAAAACTGCCAAGAGGAATGAATAAAATTCTATTTAAATTTTAGGAAGAAAACGTCTAGTATTCCTGGATTCCTGTCCTCTATTTGTTTTTCGTTTCCCTTTTCAACGCATTGGGGTACAAACATCTGTTTCATGCTAACGTGAATACAACTCAAATTCTGTTGCATTTCAATTCCTTTTGAGAACTTATCATCAACATTCAGTCGGCAGATTCTCCTGAAGCAAATGTTGACTGATTTGCACTGATTTGTGTTCACACATCTTTGAATGCACTCCAGGCGGGAATTCACTTGTAGCTCCTCAATTACCGCAACATTTGTAATTTGTGTGTGAAAGTTAGCCTCTTCGAATGCAAGAAGCCTGAAATATCATATATATTGGGTTCTTCGGTATTAATTAAACAATTTCTGGCAGTCTTATTCGATGGTCTTTATTCTGGCAAAAAAAATGTTGATGGTATTTTTCGCCAGATTGGCCAATTTTAATTTTTTTTGAATTTCACAGACCTGGTTAATTTCATTCTCCTCATCTACAAAACAGGTTCCGTTTAAATTGATTGAACAGTATTTGTTGGTTTATGGGTTTTAGCAAGCGGAATAAAAAGCGTTTTTAACTAAGTAGAAAAAATTAAATTCTCAAAATGAGAGAAAAACAAGAATGATATTTTACAGTAGAATTTAGAGATTTACAGGAGAGATCTGATTATTAGATCAAGATGGTGAATTGATTTTGGGGATGAAAAAGGACTGAAAAATCAGCTGTATATGTACCCATTATCAGTGTGAAAAAGTCAAGATACAAAACTAATTTAAGCACCAACATTTATAGTGGGGGTCGCAAGGGTTACCCAATATGGTTTGCTTCTGCAAATAAATCGCAAAGGGAACCATAAATGGAATGCATTTCCACTTTTCTAAGAATTCATTCACACTTCCGGAGATATCATAATCATTTAATACATGCTGGGAAGATTTTACATCAATTAATCTAACTCTAATAATGGTTATCTAGAATTATCGGTTTGAACCGAGTATTGATTCACAGCACCATTTCTTGAAGATTCATTTATATCAGTATTGGTGACTTGAAACAATTTACCTCTGTCAGATTAATTTGGTAAGTTAAAACTTTCCAATATTACTAAGTTCTAGTCTTCAACTCGAATCAAAATTCTAACACCCCCACTCAGACTTCAGCTGATTGCGTAGAGTCTGTTCCCATCAAGACTGCTCTGAATTTTTCCACTTTCGGAACGGGTAAGGACTTTTTGAAGATGTCCGCTGTCACTTTGTCTGTAGGAACGTAATGAATTGAAATAGTCCCATCCTCCGTCTTGTCCCGAATGAAGTGAAACTTTGTCTCTATATGCTTGCTCCTTTTTTGCATGACTGGGTTTTGGCAAAGTCTGATACAACTTTGGTTGTCCTCTCCAATTGCTATTGGACGTTTCTGTTGGATGTCAAAATCCTCTAGAAGTTGTTTCAGGTAGAGTGCTTCCTGAACTGCTGCTGCCATGCCCTGATATTCTGCTTCTGATGAAGAAAGAGCAACTGTGGCCTGCTTCTTGACACCCCAGCTGAGTGCTGCGCCACGTCCATTGAGCTTGAAGTAATAGCCCGTTGTTGATTTTCTGTCGTTCACATCTCCAGACCAGTCTGCATCTTTTTCCCGCACTTAATCATAACTAGCCTTTTTTGTGTAAGCAAGTTTTAAACCTTTTGAAACTTGAAGATACCGCAGAAGTCGTTTTCCGCATAGCCAGTGTTAATTGGTAGGTGCGTTCATGTGCCTGGACAGAACGTTGACTGTGAACATGATGTCTGGCCTTGTCTGTTTGGTCAGATAAAGAAGTGGTCCAACCAAGCTTCTGTAGATCCTCTGGTCCACTTCTTCGTCTCCGTTCTGTGCTGTCTTAAGTTTCAAATTCAAATCAACTGGAGTTTTTGAGGGTTTGCATTGATCTATTTGAAACCGCTGAAGCATTGTTTCTATGTAGCGTTCTTGGTTGACTGTGACTTTGCCCTCTTCTTGTCTGATTCTAAGGATCAGAAACCAGTCTAGTCTCCCTCTGTCTTCCATGTGAAACGTTGCCTCTAGTGCCTTCTTGACATCGGAGATCACTGTCATACTTCTTGATGCTACTATGATGTCGTCAACCCATATCAAGATGAAGGTGTGATCCTCTGCCTCTGATCCTGCGAACAAGCAGTGATCGTTCCTGCTTCTGATGAACCCCTGTCTCAGTAGGAAGATTGCCAGCTCTTCGTACCAGTTGTTAGCAGCCTGTTTCAAACAATAAATTGATTTATTTAGTCGACATACTAACTTCTCCCCATCTGATCCGCGTTTTACAAACTCCTGTGGCTGTTCCAGATACACTTCTTCCGCGATTGGTGAGTGCAGGAAAGCAGTCTTAACATCAAATTGGTGCATCACATAGCCCTGCTTCGGTGATAGCTGAGAGAATCCTGAAGGTCTCTGGCTTACAGGTAGGCGCAAAAGTCTCAAAGTAGTCCAGTCCTTCCACTTGTTTGAAGCTTTTCGCCACATAGCGTGCTTTGTATTTGTCGACTCGACCACTGGGTCCCAATTTCACTTTGTAGACACATTTGCCCGGTATGACGTCCCTGTCTGTGGGTGGTCTCACTAGGTCCCAAGTCTCGTTGTCTTGGAGTGCCTTGACCTCGTCATTCATTGCCCGGTACCACTGGTCCCATTCGTCAGCTTGCTTGGCTTCGTAGTCTGTTTTGCGTTCCACATAGTTACCCTCAGTCACAGCAAGATGGGTCCTGAATTCTTCAAAAAATTTCGGAACATTCCTTGCTCGTGTCCCTCGTCTGGGCTCTGCCCTGTCCGCTTGCTCCAGTGCCTCTTCAAAGAAGACAACTGTCTGCGAGAAGTCCTCCGTTTTGCTGTGTTCCAATGACTCAGAGTCTCTGAGACTCCCTCTTGTTGCAGTAGTTTCTTCATCTAGTGCTGCTTCCTCAACATATGAGGCATCTCGTCTCAGTGTCGTTTCTTGAGTGTTCACGCTCTCTTTGTCATGCCACTCTTCTTTTATTGCTGTAGATGTGCCCTGCTCCTCTTTGTTGCCATCGTCTTGATGACCATGATCTGCGTGCGAGATCCCCAGTTGCTGTGACCCTCATCTTAGTAGGTCCGGAGTCTCTGTGTTGGCAGGGGATTGAGCCCACTTCGGACTCCCTGATGATCACATCTCGAACTGCCACAACCTTGCGTGTTTTAGGTACGTACACCAGGTGTCGGTTGTCTCCATCAGTGTAACCACATCATCTTGGGAGGTCCTGAGTCAAAGAGCAAACATCTTGCCGTCTCCAGCAGTGTCCTTGTGCACCTCTCAGCTAAACCATTCTGTTGTGGCGTCTCTGGTATGGTCTGCTCCTGTAGAATGCCTGCCTCTAAGCAGTATATCTTGAACTGCTCTGAGAGAAACTCCTTCACATGGTCTTGCCTCAGCTTCTTGGGCGTCCCCAAACTGAGAACAAATTTCTTCAGGCTGGCCAGTGCTTCACTCTTTGCCTTAAGGAAGTCCTCAAACACAAATTTCGTGTACTGGTCTGCAAGCACAATGCAGAACCGGAACCCTGACAGTGACTCTACTCTGAAAAGTCCCATCACGTCTGTGAACACCCTCTCCAGCTTCTCTTCTGCTTGGGTCTCTGCCACTCTTGGTACTGTAGTCTTTGTGATCTTGGCCAATGCACACATATTGCATACATCATCGAGTTCCTTCATTGTCTCTGGTGCACTCCTGAGTTCATCCGCTTGATTAAAATGACCCAATTGTCTGTGCCACTTCCTTGCACTGTCAAGTTTCCTGCTGTTGTAACTCATCTTGAATTCTAGAACGCTGCAGGGTAAGCAAAACAAATTATTTTCTTGTGTTAGTTTTACCCGAGTTCCCTTCTGGAGTTTCTTGCAGCTGTTTCCTTTCTCTAAAGTGAAGCTATGTCCCCACTCCGTGCATCTTTAGACTGATAGGAGGTTTGAAGAATAGTCCAGCGCACACAAATTATTTTTGAGTTCGCATTGCAATTCCCCTTTGTTTGAGGGTATGCTGATCCTCACACAGCCGCTGCCCACTACTCTGGAAGCCTCTCCGTTGGGATTTCTGACCACTGATTGAATGGGCACAAAGCCCAAGAACGCATCGATGTTTGTCACTATGTTATCTGTACAATCACTGTCCACAGGCATGCCTGCTGTTTTCCACTGGGTAAAAGCTGCCCAGTATTCTTCGTCTGGATAAGCCAATGTTGGACCCATTGCCACTGACTCTTGCTTGCCTCCATCTCTTTGTCTCTTGTATGCCCTGTCTAGGAGACCTTTCTCACCACACTTGCTGCATTGTGCTGTCTCCTTCCTCCTGCAGTCCTTGGAAAATAGTCCAGGGATCTCACACACACAGCAGTTTCCTTTCTTGGGTCCCTTCTTGAAGTCACGCTTCACTGCCAGTGCCAATGAGCCACGTTGTCCTTTTTGCTTCCGTGCTGTGCTCTCATGGAAGTTCTGCAGTCTTATCCTCAACTCTGCAGCCTTATCCGGGTTAAAGCTTTCCTGTATAACAAAACTTTCATACCTCATTGGCAGACCATTGAGGACCAAGGCGTTGAAAAGTGTCTCTGAGACTTTTTCCCCTGCTTCTTGTAGCCTTGTGAGCAACTCTTGTCCTCTGAAGAAGAACCTATCTAAATCCTCAGCATCCTAGAGCTGCAACCGAGCAAGCTGTGCCACCAAAGTCACCACTGTCGGCGTCTCCACACTCTGAAATCTTTTCTGCAAAAACTTCCAAGCGTTTGCTCCATCTCCGATGCCGTCATCTCCCACACAGTCATGTCTCATCAGCACGAGGGTTGTTGCATCTAGAGTCAGTGCCAGATAGCATCACACATTGTTCCGTTTCTCCTTGACGCCTGTAACTTCCTTCTCATACGCATCCTTCAGAACCTTGTGGTTCTTCTTTTCGTCATTGCTCGCCCCATTGGCTAATAGTGCCGGCTCGCTGGGTTGCTCCTCTGTCCCAAGTAGGGATTTGTAGAGATCCTTCGTCTGCATCATTGCCACAAATCTTGTGCTCCAGATTGGAAAATCCTGTGCCTTTCCTGTGTAGGTCAGGAGCTTCACTGTCTGTTGATCCATCGTAGTTTGAACAGGCAAAACAGATGTGAAAAGAAAACGTACTAAGCAGAAAAGGATTATGACTGTCAACAACAAATTAGATTTGTTTTAGAAATTAGTTTTAAGACTTATAAAATTGCTGGGCCCACAACCTGTTGGGTTATGGGTTTTCACAAGCGGAATAAAAAGCGTTTTTAACTAAGTAGAAAAAATTAAATTCTCAAAATGAGAGAATAACAAGACTGATATTTTATAGTAGAATTTAGAAATTTACAGGAGAGGTCTGGTTATCAGATCAAGATGGTGATTTGATTTTGGGGATGAAAAAGGACTCAAAAATCAGCTGTATATATACCCATTATCAGTGTGAAAAAGTCACTAAACAAAACTAATATTAGCACCATGATTTATAGTGGGGGTCGCAAGGGTTACCCAATATGTTTTGCTTCTGCAAATAAATCGCAAAGGGAACCATAAATGGAATGCATTTGCACTTTTCTAAGAATTCATTCACACTTCCGGACATATCATGATCATTTAATACATGATGGCAAGATTTTACATCAATTAATCTAACTCTAATAATAGTTATCTAGAATCATCATTTTGAACCGAGTATTGATTCACAGCACCATTTCCTGAAGATTCATTTATATCAGTATTGGTGACTTGAATCAATTTACGTCTGTCAGATTAATTTGGTAAGTTAAAACTTTCTAATAATACTATGTTTAAGTCTTCAACTCGAATCAAAATTCTAACAGTATTCTTCTCTCGATCAGGATAAAATATTTCTTGGTCTGCAGATCTAAAGCCACCTAATTGACAATTTCCTTTTTCTGCGAAACTTAAATTGTAGTTCCTCATGATCATGGCTCTAAATACATCTCACTTCAAGCCTAGGTGCCGACTTATGAAAAAACGAAGACAATGCACGACCAAAATGTACTGTGAAAAGACCATACTAGACTCATTTGAGCTATGAAAAGACTTTAGCTGAACTTTAAGACCTGATGAACTTTAGCTGAACAGAGATTTTTCTCAATTACTAGTTTCGGGCCGATCCGATTACGTGATTTAAATATGCTGTTACCACATTGAACATAACCATGCGCATTCTATGCCGCCTTCCCATCCTTCCTAATAAATCATTTCTTTTGTTCATATTACTACACTCCACAGATTAAAAAAGAACATGTAAAAACAGAAGGTCTAATTATATGTTACACGTGATTCGGCTCAGTGATTTCATAGTTTAGATCAACGTAGCACTTTTATCCCGCTTTTCTCAATATAAGAAACTTGCTAGCTTTACTTACAAATTAAGTTTTTCCTGTTTTTGTTTTTCTCTGAGGAAGTTTTAGTACAACTTTTCTGTCAGCTTAAAGACATCAACATACTTGCTATTAATTTTTCCTAAAAAAATTATTTGATTCAACTATGAACTCCTTCCTTTTAATAGGCCAAAATGATTACGAAAAGAGACATTCAATTAATTCACTGAAAATATGTTTGAATTTCGGACGCTGTTCGGATTAATCTCAGCGCATATAGCTATTCCACAAAACTATTACAAGCGTCGGTTTGAATCTCACAAACAAAATTGTCACTTTTTCAAAAATCGAATAATTAATTAAAATGTTCAAATGAAATTTATTAACAGGACTACCGTGTGGAGCGCACTGCGTACTGTTTTAGCGACCAAAGTCAAGGCAGTTCAAGCCCCGCACACAAAATACATCTTCAATCCCTTCTTATATTATCTCATTTCATTATATTAGTTTTATTTTACGCTACTTACATATAACATTTTGCTTAACTCTCACAAGAAAAAATCTCTAGTTCACATAACCTACGAGGCTAGTAAAGACAAGGAAGCCTGAAAACTTAAACATCATGTTCAGCCAAGAGAAATTCTTCAGGGTAATTGTAATGACTGAGTACACCAGAGTACGGGAAAAATTTACTCCAACACGAGATCACGGAGCCATCATTTTAATACATTCTCCATTCTCAAACTTTTAAAATCTTAATATGTATAATTTTTTTCCTTAGCTGAATCTTGCACAAAAAGTGTTTATTTATTTGCTTTATCATAAGAGTTAACGAACTTCATTTAGCAGTTTTCCACCAACTGTTTTTTAATTTGAACTGCTCAAGCACAAAGCTGTTTAGTCTTGATCTGGTGCGGCTTCTGTAGGTACAGAAGCAGGAAACATTTTAAAAAGAATTCTCAAAAAAGCAGACTTATGAAAGGACTAATGATGGACCCATGAAAAGACCCTACTCGAGTCTAATTGCTTATGAAAAGACTCTAAATGGACCCAAAAGAAGAAGTTGGCTGGACTTTAACTACCCCCCCCCCCACCACCACCACCACCACCACTATACGTTCTCATTGGTCGATGTTTAGACCTGGGCCTGATAAGTCAAATGAGAGCTGTTTATTACGTTCGAACTGTAATTACTTTCTTCCAAACTACTCAAAACATCTTTGTCGTCCTTGTGCACTTCTCTGTGAACAAAGCATATTGATCACAATATTGTCGTAGTAAATGCAAAAATACCAAAGATTTCTTGAGCCTGCTTTTTAAGTGACATATACGAAAGCTATCCTACTTCTATGGTTGCTCGGCTTCAGGAATGTATGGGCGTCTAACGATTAACAATATAAAACTTGTAAATTCTCAGTAAGTTTCTTTGTTGGTCACTGGCATTCCTTAGCAAAACTTATAGTAACTTTGTTAACTCAAAAATCGTCAAATATAAGATGTCCTAAGTTTCTTTGGCGTCCTAAAGCAGCAAAAATTTAAATAACCAAATGCAAAAGCAGACAGCGCCTCATCTGATCTGGTTCGAAAAACAAAATTGATTGCAGAACATCTTCAAGTAATCTGAGATAATCCTAATCTTCTAGCTTGATATGGGAGCTACATCATGACAGTTTATACCTGGGCATGAAAAAGTTCATCAAATCCTTAGGACTAAGGAAAACAAAAGCACAAAGGTGTTGGTGAGATGCACGTAGCACGACGGAAAAGGAATTGTGTAAAGAAATAATTAGAGGTCCCCGTGTCGAAAATAACACCACCACCCCCTGATTACCCCCAAACTGATGTATGAGTAGGGGGTAATTGTCAATGGGGGGTTAAACGATGTAAAATTAGGGGGGTAATGGGGAGTAATGGGAATTTTTTAAGATTTTACCCCCCAAAAAGATGTAAGATTAGGGGGGTAATTTTCAATGTAAGATTAGGGCTTCTAAGGGGGATACCCCAAATACCCCCTACTCTTGCATCAATTTAACTCCCGAAATTACCCCCCTACACTTGCACCATTTCCCCCACCCCAAATTAACCCCCCCCCCCCCCATTATCCCCAGAAGGATGTAAGAGTTTTGAGGAGAATTTGATAAAAGTTCCCTCGATTACCCCTTAATCTTACATCTTTTTTTGTGGTACCAATTCGACACGGGTCATTTTTGTTTTTAGACGAGAGATTTAAGCCCAAGTAAAAAATGGAATTTCGACACAATGAATATTGCTGTTTTTAGAAATCGTTGGGATCTTCAGATTGTTATGATCAGATGCACTCAAAAAACATTTGTAGCATGTAAAAAAGACAATCGAGAAAAAATCATTGATCTCAAGAACTTGAAAACAACATTTCAACGCTTAGATTAAAATAGTTCTAAAATAATGAATTTGAAATTGGATGTGAAAAAAATTTTTGTTTGTGCTGCTGTTTCCTTGATATTGTAAAGCAGGAACAGTGAGACACTGATAATTTGGTAAACTGAAGAAAAAAATTTTTGGAAAAATCTTTTACTAAAAACTGAACTTATGCTCAGCTTTGAGTTTGATTGGAAGTATTTTAGCGTGAAGTTTTGCGGATGCGTTCTGAGTTTGCCCGTTGAATTATGACTTGAGAGCTTATTCTTTTGTTATTCCAGTGAAAGTAGAAGAGAGCTATTGATTGATGATACTTCTTCCTCCAATAATTGAGGAATTCTTTTTTGAAGCTGACTTTAACCATTGAACCTTTTCATTTTTGAGCAGAAAATTATTTCAATTTTATAGTAGAGGTGTTCTAAAAGGGCCCACACAGCGGTTTTTAACTACTGTTTCATTTTTCAAAGTTACATTGAAACCTTTTGAGTCCTAAATTTACGTCTCAAGGGAAATACAACGATTTCTATATTTTTTGACTGAAAGTTGGATGTTTCTGATCGAAAGTTGTTGCTGGAATTTCCAGCCATTTGGCCAGATAGTCAAAACGGCTGAGAGTTTTGGTATTTGAGACAAAACTAACGTATTGGCCCGTTAAATCAATATAAAAAGGACCAAGTACAGCTACCTAATCAAGTTCTCATCTGGGTAAAAATCTATCCCATCTAGTGGGCTGTTATTGATGAACGCTTCTGAAAGGTCCTCCACACATGAGTATGCGTAATTTTCTGCTGGATGGATCTCGTCATTTTTGAGAGGCCCTTATTGTCTGCAATAGGCAATGAAGGTTCTGGCTCGCATGAAGTCATGTGGGCGCACTCACCCGCACGAACTTTTTCAGTCCTGCAATGGAAATTACTCAGGTGCCGAAATCCACAAGGTTTCCGATAATTTTAACACGCCTCCACTGATCAATTGAACAGTTATCCAGAATTTCTGCAGTTCTATTGGCAACAAAACACTTGCTGCTTCTGTAGACCACTGCAACACTGCTGACCAAACTGTCGAATGACAGGTTTTATCAATTTTGATATCTTTTTCTGTCAATATCTGCCTCTTGAGGCGAACTCCATATAACGCTAACTGAAAACCTGGCTTCAGGATCGCCATGTGACCAATAGGTGCTACAGTCCAATTTCCAGTTACATACGCCAGTTGAAAGTTAGCTTCATATTGCAGATATGCTACGATTCTAACTGCTTTTCTGATGCATCTGCAAAAATATGAGATCTAAATTGCACGCATCCGTTTTTAAAAAAAAAGTTGTTGGCTTTTGCCATTGTCCCTATTTCTCTCGATTCAGAGCACTAATCACTGAATAACTGGAACTGATCTACTGGCGACTATTTGTCCAATGCTTGTCCAGTTGCTGTCAAGTTTTTCCACCTCTACAACCTATAAAGCACTGAGTAGGTCTGAGACAATTGAAACAAAGTCTGAACTTGTGTACATGTTATCGTCGTTCATCCAGCTTCCTGAAATTCAAATTCTCCACTTGGCCAGATAGTCAAATTCCATATTGTTTGTTTTTCATCTTTAAATGGACATATTACATTATTTGGCCTTGCAGAATCTTTATTATTGTTGTTGTTTTTTCTCTGCTTTGAAATTTAGATTTTGTTTGTGCTAACTCTTTAGGTTTGAAAATTGTCGTTTCTAACCAAACCCTTAATACTCTCAAACTGAATCCAAGTAATCAGTTCTCATAAAGATGTCGTAGCAACTGTTGTTTTAGCTGAGAGGAAAATGTTCTGGTGGCTGAACTTAGAGCTCCCTCCGACTCCAGGTCATGATTGTATCCAAGATAAAAACAATTAATTATACTACTTTTGACTGCAGTTGCAAATCTAATAAGGCTTCTGACGTCATGCTACCATGTGTAACTGACGAATGACTTGAAATCTTCTTTAATTGAGCGCTGACTATGACGGTCGTTCTGCTAAAACTGTTGCGGAGCACAGGTTGCGGTTTGATAGTCTGATTGTGAACTGTACTCTAGTCAAAATATTGCTGCTTCTGCAAAACTGGAGAGGCTGATTTTCATGAACTGCGTTTTTGAGTGTCAATTATTTGCATTTGATGCAAAATGGCGTCAATTGTCCGGACATTTCAGGCAGCTCCAGAAGATCTTCTGAAGAATCTGTTAAATTGAATTATGTTAACCCTCCGCAGCCACCGCTCAATACTGGCCGATAAGCAACTTGTTTGGTAGCTTGGATCGTTGTCGGTTATTTTGGATCTTCAAGGATGTGTTGCAAGAGTTAAATTTGGGACTCTGAGTGCTAGGTATGTTTTGTCATGCTGACTTTTCTCGTTACTCTTCTCTCGTCTAGTTTTTTATGAGCTATTCCTATTGGTTACACAAGTTAAGGAAATCACATATATTTTCTGCTTTCAGCTGCCTTTCCATTACTGAAAAATTAGTATGAACTAGCTGACAACCTTGTTTTAATCAGTGAAATTGTTTTTTTGTTTTCCGATGGATGACAAATTTGCTGCGATATTCTTCGTTATTTCCATGTTTCGATACTTTGTCTAATAACCGCTTCAAAACGTTGCAATTTCCGCCTAAAAATACGCGGTTTTGTTCGTCAAAACTTGCCGAAACTTTGATCTCAAGAATTGATTTTGTTGCTCGCTGTCTGTTGTCACCTAGGTTATCGTGCGCCTCAAAGAAACATTGACATGTGTTTTCCGCAGACACTGTTTTGCTCTGAGTCAGACGGCCTTCTAGATTGGCAAACTTTCCAGCGACTGCTTCGCACAATCTTACCTCTAACAACATCTTCTATTCAACCGTTTTCCAATGCTTGTTGGATTTCCTTGCAGCCACCGTAATGTTTCTTTCTGTTCGGGGACATAAAATTGAAGACTCGTCACTTTACGTGATGCTGTCCGGGTCAGTGGACCAAATGTTGCGGTTGGTCAAGACTCTAAGATTGAGCTATTCTTCACAGCCTGGTTTTCCAATTTCTGGGCAGCCTGTTTTTTCAATAAACTCAACTGTTTATTAATCTCGTCAAGCAATTTTTTGCTCGGACATTTTAAAGGACTGTGACTTTACTTTTGTTTGAATTTTGAAAAACGCCGAATGAAAAACTACGCTCAATCTCGTACTGAATCTCATCAGAATTCTGTAAATGATGGTTATGTTGCTGAGTTTTTGTAGCAAATTGCAAGTAACTTAAAAGCGTTGCCCATTTTACGTTTTAGCAAAAGAAACACAAAATGAAAAACAACAAAGTTGATTAAGTATCAATTTATTGTCAAACTGAGAGCCAACAAATCGATGTAATAGTTTCTAATGGTTCTGAAACATAACAAAACGCACACTTTTCAACAAAATAGGTTAAAATAAAAAAAATTGAAATATTATCTGAATTTAATGTTTTCGTATCGCTGAATGATTGATCAAAACTAACTTTTTGTCACGTAACTGCGCTAAACACTTTGAAAACCTCATATATTATTAGCACGTGCGTGGCATTTGGTTCCTCATATGTGTAGTCGTTGACTATTCATAAAAATCTACAAGATCTTAAACTAACACACTGGGAAAATTGACAAAAAAACACAAAAATTTGAAAAAATCCACTTACCTACCTCATAGGTGCTAATTGTCACGCTTGTGGATCTGATGCAACTTCGTTTGTTGAGTGCATGTATAGCTCAGGGAATATTTAAACTGTGTGCTAATGCTTGTGGTTGTTGCGGTGCAGGTTTTTTGTTCCCAAAATGGGGTGTGTAAAGATTTTTAGTCCCAACTTGTATTTTTTTCTGTTTAAATGACTTTTAAGTTTTGACAGATTGTAAGTTTTTGACAGATTGTTTGCTGTCTGCTGGCTTTTGCTGCTGTTCAATAGTAGCTGCAACCGTCAAAGCTATGTTTGTTCAAATCAGACAAAATTCTATTGAATTGAGTTTGAAGGTCAATACCAAACCTTTTCTGATGTAATTAATTGTGATATAGGACTACTATATAAAAGTTTTTTTTATTTGGATCAGATATTATTCTTCTACTATTCTTTACATTGCTTACAAAAGTTGGTCAATGATAATCACGCTCGTTCCTCTTGTCTCTAATCATTTTTACATCAGTCACAATATTTTTACTCGCCAATCAGCAAGAAACCGATAATGACCACAGAAATTGTTTATTACAAAAAGACAATACTTGACCCCTTCATTGAAAACCCGTGCCCAAAAATTGATGATCTTAGTTTTTTAACCACACGATCAAACGAAATTTTGTGGAACTTTCCTCCAATTTTTTTAATGCCCACTTGAATGAGTTTACTAATTGGACTTAAGTTACATAAGGAGAAAAAACGGCACTTTGAACTTTTTCTTGATCGACATGTTGGTAAATTCTATCGCAACCAACTCGTTGTTGTTGACCAAAATTTTATTAACTGTTTTACAAAACCGTTTAAAACTGAAACGATCGTTATTTTGTCAATAGGGTGTTGTTATCACATGTAGAGGACACTTGTTGGTTTTTATAGTGTATATATGAGAAGGGCTTTGTTAAATTTTTTCTTGATCTATAAAAAATTTCGTTAGAAGTGCTACAGTAATAGTGAGTTGATTGGCATCAGGACACAGTAGAGAATTTTTTCTACTAGAACTCATTGTTTTTTTAATCGAACTTATGCTGTCTCATAATAGTCATAATGGAGTACCATAATAGTCGCTATTTCGTTGTACTTCAAATTACAAATGCCGTACGCAGTTCTCAGCTCTCACGTAATCAATGCGGATGACTGATTGACGTTTTCGATATCCGTTGCATGGATCTACTTATTGAACAAAAAATTTATTTTATTTGACGCTAAAATTGCATCGTTAAAATTCTGTTGAATTAATTTCATTAAAAGATCCTAATATTTTAAACAATTTACCTTGAGTTACCATAGTTTTGTCAACCGATATGAATAGTATTGTGACTCCTCACTCAAAAAGGGGAAAAAACCAATAATTTGACACCGCTTTTCAGTAAACTCAAGCCTTTCCTAACTAATTTACCATCTACTTGCTTTTAGAATAGAAAAAATTTGGCCAAAAATATTTTTTTAATGTAATTGGTATCTTTTTTTGATTTGGAGGATTTCTGATCATATAAAAGAATACAAGTTGATGTTGAAATTATATATGTCCATATATAGACTGGCTCAGTTTTTTGTTGATTTTATCTCCTTTTACTTTACGAGCCAGCATCCTTAATAAATTGAGCGGACCATATGGTTCATTTTAGCTCTTCAACTTTACAGAACGTATCATGTAAAAACGATTTTACAATGTGGGATAAACAGAAAAAACAACGATTGTACGAGTTTGTATTTTGCACTATTTTAGAAGTTAATTGTATAATAAAACGTTATTATTGTCATTGTACTATGCAAGGCTTTTATTTTTAAAAAAAAAATTCACAAGTTAACGCAATAATAACTACAATCAATTTGGTAGGGGCGCTGTTGCGTAATTTAGGTTGCATGAGGGTTCAAATTACTGGATAAACTTGTTTTTCTTTGATTTTACGCTCTCCCATTTGTTTAACCCCCTATCATTTCGCCCCAATTTTAATCCTATTTATAAGTGCCCTATTCGAGACAGTGTGTTAATCAAGCAAAATCTTGAAAGAGTGTTGCAAAACATTGTTAACATTGCAAGATCTTGCAAGATTATTTCAAGATTAACATCCTCATGCAAGATTTTGCAAGAATAGCATCGAAGAACCTCCCTTATTGATTCAATACTCTGTCTTGCCAGGTAGACGTCTTAAACCAGCTACTCTCAAACATTTCTTACCCCATCTCCTATCAAAAACTCAGGAGTGTAGCTGAGGTAATAGTAGTGGCACTATAAGTAGTAGTTGGACAAAAAATTTCTTTTGTAAATTACCGGTGAAAAGGTTTTTATCACAAGGTCAAAGGAAGTTGAAAAAAGAAGATCAGCGAAAGGTGTTGTCTGTTTCCTGTTGTTATCTGGTGATAGATTAGTTTTCCGATGTGAAGAATTTTTAAATTTTATATTGTATTGTTTCTTTTAAATTTTATTTTTATCTGTTTTCCTGATTTCCTTCTCCTAAAGTTTAGGACTAGAATAGGAACTGTGTTTTTTGTTACAAAAATGGAATAACAATCGAATTCTGTGTCTTTTTAGGCACTTTTTTGTTTAGGATCGGTTAAGAAGCTTAAAAAATCCTTAAAATCTGTTGTTAATCTTGCAAGATTTTGCAAGAGGTTGTTAATCTTGCCAGAAAATCTTGCAAATTTTGTTAATGAGATGGTCTTGCAAGAAATTTTTGCCAGATCTTGCAAGATTCTTGCAAGATTAACACCTTGAATCGACTAGGTTGGTACCATTAAGAGTAAAGTAATCATTTGGTCATGCCTCTGCGGCCCTTGGGACTTGATATGAAACCATCACAACCGAACATGTGATTAAATTATCCGCTTAATTATGAGACATCAACATGCTTGTAACGTTGGCTGCTAGTTGGCGGGATGGAATGATATGGGGTTCAGATTTGCGGGTTCAAATTAATCGGGGTGAAAACAATTAGAACCGTTTAATTCAACATCTACCTGATTGCCAAGGGGATTGTGGAGATGCGCTGTATTCGTCCAACAAAAAAAGCCAACAAAAGACACAAAAATTGTCTTCCCATTACTTAGGAATACAGAGAATTTGCTACAATTGAGGTATATCAAATCCACGGATAAATATTTGATGCGCTGATACTTTGTGGATTTTTAATAAGCATCGTTTTATTCGAGTTTGACTTGATGTGGGAATGTGGATGGATGTTGACAGATGCTTGTTGAAAATTGAGACAAGTGCTCGAGACAACAAGTATATCCTTGATAGGTCATGAAGCGCTCCCAACAATTGTACGGAGAGTACCATCAACATTCGCTGAATTTTTGAGGCAAATTTTGTTCAAGCAGACAAAATTCAACCAGAGAATCCAAAACGAAGCTGAATGAAGCCAAGAAAAAGCTGGAGTGATTTTACACTTCGGAAGGAAAGTTTTGACTTCGATGCATAAACTTGTCTCATAGCTGGACACAGGTGTTATTCTAAGAAACCTAAAAAGGCAGCTATTTCTGATTACTGTCATATAAAATCATTTAACGCAATTTTTCCTTAAAATGTTATTGGCTTTACAATAGCATAATTGAGAAAAATGATAGGGAGAAGCACTCTTCCTTAATTCATCCCGAAGCAGTTGCTGATTGTTTCTCAATTTTGATCTAAGCGTGATATTAGCGAATTTTATAAGCGTAAAAGCACATATTCATCATAAACGCACAAAATCAGTTATTCAAATGTGCAAAATACATGGGCTCATTCGTAAACAAATTTGCAGCCGGAACAGTGTCTTGGAGCGCAAACATATTTCGGCTATTATTCAAAGCAAAAGTACTGAAGTCAACTATTTCGAATGTAAATGCACGATCTAATAGTACTAGTAGCAGTATAGTGGAATTGGCTTTTTGGGCTTTGCAGCTCCCCGGGGGCTGCAACCTTAATTTACCAACAAATAATGAGATTGTTTATGGTGTTGCAGTTATAACAAATGCAATTTTTTCGTCAGCTGCGTGTATCGTTTTGGTCTAACTTTGCTAAGAAAAACTCTTTGAATTATGCACAGACCTGTTGCTGGAAGCCCGTGACACAGTGAAGATCGACCGATTTATTGAGGATATTACATAAACGGCCAAATTTTTCACTGCTTTCCGCAGTCTAGTTTTGGGAGTAATAAAATCATTTGAGCTCCTTTACTGGGTATGTTACAGCGAATGCAGTTCAACGTATAGTGAAAGAGCGAGCATGTCCATATTTATCATACGCGATATGTAATGTAATAGCTCTAAGGCCGAATCCTTTTAGTCGTAGTCTGTTTCAATTGCTCAAATAATATCAACCCAGTTTCATTTTGATCGCAAACTTAGCAACCATATGTTAATACTACCCGCATTGGAACAATTGAGACAACAATCGATTTTATAGTGGTTTTCATTTAAAAAAATGTTATCAACAAAATCCCTTCTACGGCCTCAATCTGGGACCATTTTAACGATTTAAATCCCCTTAAATCCATTTACTTATATTAAAAAAAATTGATTATAGTCGTTTAAAGAACATTTGAAATGGATTTAAATTGAGCTACGAAGACTCCCTTAAATAGATTATTATCTCTGCGCAGTGAAAACCGTTATATAATTTTAAATTAACATTTGATTTATTTTGAAAGTTTTAATTTAAAGTTTCAAGTCCATCAGTTTTCCATCAGTTTCAGTCCTTCCGCTCCATGTGATACCTTCGGAACAGCAAGTCCATCGGCCCAACAGGTGCCCAGATGAAGAAACTGAAGTGAAGATCTGCATCTAAAATAGAGGACAAAATGCTGTAAAACCTTCTTTAAAATTAGCAAATTTTTTCAAAAAGTGTAAAATTAGCAAAATTTTTGAATAAAATAATGAATAATACCTGCATAGAAGATGTCAGAGGTAGATTGAGTATACTCATTCTTTGAAATAGATTTTCGACGCTAAACAAGCAAATTAGTTGCATTGAAACTCAAAAATCCAAATTGAACTAACCGATTTTTGGTCTTTTGGTTTTTGGTGATGAATATTTGTAACGCCAAATTCAATCTCTGAAAAGAAAACATATGAAGCCAAAAAACGTAAAGCCAAATGTAAACAAATGTAAAGCCAAATTCAATCTGAAAAGAAAACTTATGAAGCCAAAAAAAATGTAAAGCCAAATTCAATCTGAAAAGAAAACATATGAAGCCATAAAATATAAAACCAAATTTGGGATTGAAATAACAATAACTAAACGACGAAATCATGCTCGATTATGATGAGTGTATGTTCTAGCAGTTTTGTTTTCGCAAAGTTAAATTTTGCTCAATTCTGATTGATTAAAAATCGGTCGCGAGAAAATAAGACAACTCTTATATCGCTTTAAATCCGTTTAAAAAATTTGAGCTTCAAGCTTCTTTGAATACACACAATATATTGGCAAAATGAATTCTTAGCCAAAGAAAATCTCCATAAAATCGATTGCTTGCTTAATTTTTACGATACGGGTACCAGCACTTGTCTTATATGTAGGCAAAAAATGCATTGAAATGGATTTTCGTTGAGAAAAAACTTAAGAAGAAAATCCATTTAAAGCAGTCAATTTAGACCATTTTTACCTATAAAAATACATTTAACTCGATTATATAGGATGCAAAGTATATATTTAAATTGCTTTAAATCTATTAAAATGCAATAAATTCATCAACTTATGACCGGCGTTTACAGGACATTACGATGCAGAGGTATACCCAAATCGTCACGGGCAGATATGCCCGATGCGTGTATCTCGTGTTCGTTTTTACTATGTTAATACATTGAAAGTGGAACAATATTGCGGAAAATAGGTATTTTAGCAGAAACCGGCAAAATGGATGGGAATATCGTATTCCGCGTTCGCAAAAGTGTCCTAATTTTGCCGCGAAATACAAGTACAAATATAATAACCTATTTTTCGCGAGAGTTGTATCACGCATCCGCTCCATTTATGTATCGATTTTTCGCACACAATGTAGCTCGATTTCGCATATAATCCGCAATTAAGCCTAACATAATTACTTATTTATGTACATTTCGCACACAATGTAGCTCGATTTCGCATATAATCCGCAATTAAGCCTAAAATAATTACTTATTTATGTAACATAAACACTTATTTAATTAAGCCTAAATTATACTACTAATAGTACTTTATTACTACTTTATTACTACTTATAGTACTTTATTACTACTTATTACTACTTATTAGTACTATTTATTACTACTTATTAAAATTGGCCTGTCCCACATTCATATACAAAATCTTTGATGTGAGAGGGATTTTTCGTGAAAAAAATCAGTTTTTGTGGTTGCATGTATTAAAAGCACTTTGAAGCTTTGAAAGTTTCAATTAAATCTTTATTAAAGTGCTTATTGCATGATCAAAGGGCGCGCAAATAATAGATACCTAAATTGAGCTGAAACGTGCTACAAGATTTGTTACCTACTTTTCGCACCGAATATTCTTTTATTTTGCAAAATTGGCGGAACAGCTTTTGCGAAAAGTAAGATACAAAGAATGTCACCTAAATTCGTTCATTGTATGTAACTAATTTCGAGCCAATTTTACAAAAGCGGAAATTTTGGGGTATACTTCTGCATCGTAATGGAAATTGCTGTGATTACTAAAATGCATGTTCTGATTCGACAAAAACTAGTTATTAAGCATTAGTTATTTAATATAGGATTATAAGCAATTGAAAGATTACTATAAATTTTTCAATTCTCTGAAAGTTTCAGTTTACATCTCATCCCGCCTTGGGCACATCCATCTCTTCGCAGCACGACAAACGTCAATTGTAGATTTCAAGAACCAAAATAAGCTATCTAAAGACAAAAAATACAAGAAAATAAGAACTGATATAAGGGCTAAAATATGTTTAAAGCTCTGAAGCAATTATTAAAGAAAAATATATGTACCTGTTTTCATTTTGTTGAGGCAACTCTGACATCAAATATGATTTAAACTTTTTTTTGAGAAACTGTCTATTTCTAGAAGGTTATCGAAAAAAATGAGAAAGAAACCTCTGACGAAGAAGCTTAAAGTGTTCTTTTGCTCAGTACTTAAAAAATCATCACTGCTCTTTTTAATATTAAGAGCATTTACATTTCAAAGCGTAAAAATTAGATTTTTTAACCTGTAAAATATTTATTAGCGATCATTACTTTTTATTCTGTGGGGTAAAACAAATTTTCTGAAGTATTTCTTCTTATTTTTAATCTGGAAACAGACATTTTTTAATTGAAAAATTTCATTTTTCATCAAACTTTAAACATTTTAAACTTTAAAGTCTTTTCATAAGTTGAGGTCTAGACCTGGGAAGCTTCTGCAAGTATAGTCAAAATTTAGTATACCATTACGTCAAAACAAAAATACAATTCGTTATTCATTATATTCGTTAACTCGGTAATACAAAGCAAAAAAACGAATAGTGCTGTGCTGCAATGTTGGTCAAAAGTAAATCGTAAACAACTTTATTTAGATCAAGCGTTATTGAGCATATCACGTGGAACTTGCTTAGACCTCGTTTCAAAGAGAAAACAAAAGTGAAGAGAAGTTAGAATTTTGTTCAAAATTGCTTCTACTTTTGCAAAATCATCTGCAAGCAAAATTTTTGTTGTAAATTTAACCAGTTGGCGCTATTTGATTGGTCAACAAAGTAAAACCGAGTTTTCTAACCATGATTAAATTTGAAATTTTACAATCGTAGAATTGACGTCATTTTGAGCAAGAAAGCTTCTTTGGCTCGTCTAAGTGAATTGTTAGTTTTAGCCGCCATATTGGTAGAATATTTTTTCATCAATTTCGGTCGCAGGGCCAGTCGAATAGTATGCCTAAAGATCGGCCGGACTATTAATGAAAGATCTACGTCATGTCAAAAACACGTGACTTTATTTTGAATGTCAGATTTAGTTTTCTTAAAAAAGAAGCTAGGTATGTTGCAAGATACTTTTTGAACTATAACTAAAACTTTCAATTGTAAATTCAAGCTCATTAAAAACTTTTAATAACTAATCAAACTAACTTCATTGTAAACAGTTTGTTAAACTAAATTTTAGAATTCTAAAATTCAGAATTGTAAAATACAGAATTAAAATCAAAATTGTCAAATTAAATCAATTTTGTAAAATTCGTAAATTGTAAAACGAAGAAACTTTGTAAATTATTTATTGTTTAACAATGTTTGATTTACGCACAATTTTAATTATTGCTTTTTCGTCGGCACTTTGTTCTGCCGCTCCAAAAAATAGAGCTAACATTAACAATTCTTCAGAAAATAAACAAATTGCGGAAGTGATGCTAGACAACATGATTCGAGTCCACTCACCCTTTTGCTTGTTCAAGAACAATGTCACTGATGTATGTGACACAATGCAAGGTCCCAACTCAACATTGGCAAAAAACAACTGGCTCGGGCCACTCATGGACGTTTGTGAACCCGGAAAGCACCTTCTCGGCTATCCGAATTTGGGGGATTCCTTCAAAAGAACAATCACTCATTTTCTGAAACAGCTGCACACTCTAAGCAGCTATGATTTGAAGTATTCATGCTACATCGACCGGGCGATCTTGAAAGCTGTGCAAGCTATTTCGACTGCAGAATTTTGTTGGTTTCGAGAACTATTTTGCGGCAAAATACATGGTTAGTTAATGGTGAGCCATGAGGGTAATTGGTTAGGATTTTTAAGATTATAACTTGAAATAAATAAACATCAAAAAAGTGTCGACGATAACAAGGAGGCTCTGTATTATGTCTGCATATCATGTTCCGTCCCCGATCACCCACATTATGACTAAATTCTATGCCAAGTGAAAAAATGAATGAGATAGGAAAATTTCACATATTTGCAAAATTGAGCTAACTATAGTACCAAAAAGCTACGTACAGCATGATTTCTGTTTTAAAAGCATGATTCGTGCTTCATAAGCATGATTTGCGCTAAGGCGTGAAAAAAAGGTGTGAAATTTAGAAATTTTAAGAGAAGTTTCATTCTTACTTTCTCCGCTCAAACGGAAAAGATAGTTAAACCGCTTCGTTCTTTCACCGTTTGCCAAGTAGTTACGCTACGAGATGTCGCATTTTCATGGTCCAAAATACGAAAGCAACTCAACTTGAAATCAAGACCAGTGCACAGTATGCATACAAACGTTACTTGAAAAATAACACTTTCGAGACCCAAAAATCGAGCGGAAGAACCCCAAAATTGTCAAAAAAAGTCAGAAAAAAATTAGTTACCGATGTTTTGAAAGATCCCAAAAACTTCACTGGAGCGTATTAGAGTGGCTAGTAACGCTTTCTCTTACTGCGATACAATTTCCAGAGGTACAGTTAGACGACTTCTCAAAAGATATGATTTTTTTTGAGAAATGCTAAAAAAAAGTCGGTTTGAAGAAAAAAAGCAAATTTTTTGCAAATGGTGTATCAATATGCTCAGGAAGCCGTTCTCTTTCTGGCAGAATGTGGTTTTTACTGATGAAACAAGGGTGGAAGAAATGGAAGGACATTTCTTGAAGTAAACTTAA
>NW_027449724.1:37500-88687 GCF_964194025.1 Convolutriloba macropyga
GAGAATGAATGCAAAGTGATCAAAAGAAAAGGAGCAATTGTCGATAGAGTACCGTGGGACGAGGCAGACACAAAAGCAAAAAACCTCTTGGAGAGTAGACTTCGAGAATGAATGCAAAGTGATCAAAAGAAAAGGAGCAATTGTCGATAGAGTACCGTGGGACGAGGCAGACACAAAAGCAAAAAACCTCATCTGCTTATCAATCGGAGCGGAAGCTAGAAAAATGTATCACCAGAAAAACGCGCACGCACGAATGGAAAAATGCACCACACACGAACAAAATGACGTAACACACAATAAACACAACACGCTCACTAGAGAAAACGCTTTTTGCCTTAACTCTCATAAAAAAAAGGTCGCCCCGCGCAATTCAAAATTTCACTCCAAACGGAAATTCAAACTTAATCGCAATTACAACGCGTCAAAATCCGAATAAAAATAAACTCGATATTCAGATTGCAAAACGTAAACGGGGCCCCAACAAAAAAGCTAACCAAGTTGAGTTAGAAACCTCCCCAAAACAAAACATCACGAGACATTAGCACGCAAACTGACCCGGACTCTAATAAGGGAAAAGGCCTTTCGGCAATTCGGGACGATAAACACGCGGACTTATTTACGGCCATTGATCAAGTCCTCACTACCGAATACAGACAGACCTTATGAGAGTCTTTAATGAGATTTTTTTGCAGATTAATCTAGGTTCAATTTTAGATATGGTGCAAAACAAAGATTGGTTATCACTAAAAAAGAACAACACAATTTTCTACAAAATTCCCAGATACTTATCGGTTACCCCGACTGGTTGTCTTTTATTTGACAACAAATTGGTTATACCGGCAAAGTAACATCCACTAGTATTACAAACCATCCGCAGCAAACATCCCGGGCAGGCGAAAATGCTTGCCCCTGCCAGATTAGTGTGGTACCCACACATACATAGTGAGATTGTGGCACAAGCACAAAACTGCAGACATTGTATTGAGAAAGGTAAAAATTTAGAACCTATCCTACCAAAAACTAACTTAGGTACACCAAACCAAACTGAACCCAATGAAGAAATCCAAATGGACTTTGCAGGCCCCATACATTCCAAAAACAACACATTAAACTTGGACTGACATTCACGATTTCCCCATGCGGAAACATATAATAATTGCAATACCAACACAGCTGTCGAATACTTAGAAAGCTATTGTAAACTATATAGCATTCCTCGCTCAATTAGATGCGATCAAGCTCAAGCTTTCAAAGCAAAAGAAATTGAAATATTTTGCAAAAACAAAAACATTGAACTAATGCTAGCACCAGCTGGTGACCATAGAGGCACAGGCGTAGTCGAACGCCTCGTCCAAACAATAAAAAGACAATTAGCGGTCCTTGAAATAGATCTCAATTGGTCAAACGCAACTCCAGTTGACTGCCTAGCAAACATCATAGAAAACATCAAGAAAAAGTTAGAAAGTTCTGTTTAGAAGAAACCAAGCAACAGAAGAATGCCGCAAAATCCTCCAGCTGAGAAGAAACACTCCGAATGGACCCCAGACAAACTCAGGAAAGCGGCAACGAGAAATCAACATAAGCAACAGCCAACGAGGAAAGCAGCAACCACCCCCCAATAAAGCAACCAACTGTTTCAAAAAAGAAGAGTCTCGAAAAAGACCACGCAAACCTAAGAAAATTCCAGAGTAAATATTTGAACAAGCATCCAAAAAAGCAGCACTACAGAATAGTGAAATATTTGAAGTTAATCGCTCATTACCACAAATAGACACAGCCGCAATTTGCCAAACGGGAAACAAACGGATTTTCGACATTGAAAGCGATACAAACGCCAACCAAAAGATCATCGCATCCAATGACGCATCTCTCTTCATGCACAATTCTCAAGACAGCCCACCAATTGGTACAGAGCATTCGAATCCCCAAATTAGCTCTCAATTGGATAAATTAGCCCCGAAAATTGAAAAGCGGACAGGAATATAAAGGCGGTCAACACGGACTCCGCAAAAACATTGGAGCCGAAAGTAGTATTCCCCAACGAATCAACAACAAAAACGGAAGACAATATAAAGAGACGCAAAGCAGAATTAGTAGCAATCGAAATTGAACGTTAACGCATACACCGAGAGCAGGCAATTATCATCACACTCATTCAAGCAGAACCAAGTCAAAACAAATCGCCGGAACAAAGCCCCAAGGAACCAGTACTCGAACAACAAAACACAACAAAGCACAGTTCATCACGAGCAGCACAACATCCAAAGAACACCGCACTCCACCGGTATCAACTGACATAGATGACATCTCCGATCTCAACTCGGAGATCCTGAAAGAGCTAGACGAAATACTTCAAAGTAAAAGCGTTTCGCCCACAGCGGGGGAGTGAGATACAGGAGTTAACAGAACACTTAATCGGTAACCAAGAGCTTATCCTATTTACATATAACACATTTTTCATTATGATATCTACTTACTATTTGTGTACATAGCTTAACCAATTGGTGCTAACTGCTCATTTCATTCAACCTGTTAGACCGATGTTAAACTGTTAGTAACACCTCAAACAAGCGCAGACGAGATTAACAGCGATATGATTCAGTCGCCTCGTGGCTCAATAGATATTATTGCCCACAATAGTTTCGATACAGAAAACACAGTTAGCAGGCCTACAACAGGTAGACATACAGTAACCTATACAGATACTGAGATTGAAAATAAAGATTCATCCAACCAACTGGACTGGTCTGACACTATCCGACAATCCTTACATCCACAAATACAACGCCAGTTGGCATACTCAAACACTTTACTTCACAATAATAATAATAATAATAATAATAATAATAATAATAATAACAATAATAATAATAATAATAAAAATAATAATAAAAATAATAATAATAATAATAATAATACTAATAATAAAAATAATAATATCAATAATAATCGAAAAAATAATAATAATAATATTAACAATGATAATGATAATAATAATAATAATAATAATAATAATAATAATAATAATAATAATACTAATAATATTATTAAAAAGAATAATTGTGGTTAGTCCAAAAGAGCACTTAAAGATTTATTCAACGAACGACTGTTTTTCACCGGTTAATAGGCAAAAAGCGGTGAGTCATTCACAGCTGTGCAGAGAGAGAGAGAAGCGCTACCAGGAAATACCTGTTCCCGCTATACATAATGTTCATAAGTGAGAATTAACTAAGTTGCAACAGAAAGTAAGTTTACTGCAAGAATGATACCCATGTGGATAGAGAGTCCGTTTGGGATATACGATAGTAATGATATAGTTTAATAGTGTTTATAATAGTATGTAGATTTAGCTTGGTTGCACTTCTCTTTGTTGCACGTGTACCACACTTCCCCTGCTTTTTGAATTTTTGGCTGATTAACAGTCAAAAATTTGGTTCAGGCACTTGGTGTCATCTGTATCCAAAGATGAGATTGGGCTGGCATTTTCGATGGCTGTAGGAGGCATCTCTGATGGGGCGCTGCAATACGATGATGACGGGCTCGCGTGTGATGCTTCGTCCTTATGGCAATATATTTGTCGTCGGAGAGGACGTGTTCCATCGGCAAGGGAGTATGGTCCTGGTTGAAAATCCTCGTGGGTTCAGCTGCAATGTGGAGGCCCGTTGGTGCCAGTATTGGTTTATTTGAGGTCATGGGGTGGTCGTCTTCCAATTCGATGACTACAGTGGTCTTTGAATTGGGACTGTCCGGGATCGTATTTATGGTCATTTCTGCAGCTTGGGCCTTATGTAGGTCCGACGTTCTTTGTATAGATGAGGTGCTGCCTATGTTCATTTCGTCCCGTTTGGGTGAGGTGCCATGTATGCTAGCGTTGTCCCGATTGGGTTCAGTATTCTGACTCTCACTTTTGTCCTGTTTGGGTGCGGTGTTGGGGTCCTCGCTTGTGCTTGTTGCTGTACTTTGATGTGCCCCTTCGGGCTTTTGTGATGCTGGCATTTTCTCGCTGTCTGTTTTCTTTATCCTTTGGTCAATTGTGTCCATTGATTTTCTTCTGGGTCCTGGCTGGGCCATAAAATTTTTTGGTGAGTTTGAAGTAACGATGGTTATGGGGCTTTGTTGTGGGGAATCAGACACGAGGTTGATTACCTCCACTGTATCGGAGTTACTCCACGACTCAAGACCGGTATTGATCAGAGATGATCTTTTCTTGATTGTTGTCGGCGTTTGGCTTGTTCTAACTTTGTCTTTGCCAATGCAGCCTGTTTTGATTTTGTGTCAAATTGTGATGGTTTTTGGTTGTTTGTTCTCTTCGACGGTTTGCTCCTCCTTTTTGGGCTCTTTGTGTTGGCTTTGCGTTGTGCTTTCTTTTGCTTTGTGTTTTTGTTAGCTTTAGACGGGCCTGGTTGGTCCATATCATCTGCTTTGTTTCTGGATTTGGCTCCTGTAGTCTGTTGGGAAGCTGATTGTTGTTGTTTACTAGAATCTCATTTTTGTTGCTGTTTGGCTTCTTTTGCTTTCTGTTCACATAAATAAAATTTTCTTATTTTTTCTCTATTTCTATCATATTCTCCCAATGTTTTGCATGCAATGAAAGTAATTAGGCATGGTTTTGTCTCTATTGTTTTTACTATTGGTGCTGTCTCTGTTAATATTGCTATGTCGCTCCTACGGATTACCATATCTTTCCTTGCGGGAGTGTCAATTGTAATTGTGTGTGTGGTATAAATTGTTATGTTCCCGTCCGGGCCAATGTTCCATAGGGGTTTAAGTGTTCCCCCTGGTTCCTTGGTTCGACACAATATGGTCTTGCGTGCTACTTGATTTTTTGTTTTAACTAATACTGAGGTCTTGTCGCCGAACGTGATGCTTAGTTTGTCGGGTGTTATGCGAATTGGTGAAATTTGCTTACGTTTAAGTGAAGTACTGGGTTCCTTGTTGGCTAGTGGTTGATTGTTCGAATCAGTGTCTGAGCTTGTAGGGCTTCTGTATTGTATGTCAACTTGAGGTTCGGTGTCAAATTCATGGTTCCATATGGCTGCCTCGCTGAGCATCGCTTTTTTCAGTTTCTTCTTATCTAAATAGAACAATTTTACTTTCTCATAGTTTAGGTTTTTTGAACTTGGTTTCGTGAGAATGTTTGATAGTGGTGTGTTAGGTGGTCTG
Organism: Convolutriloba macropyga; assembly: GCF_964194025.1. Lineage (NCBI taxonomy): Eukaryota > Metazoa > Xenacoelomorpha > Acoela > Convolutidae > Convolutriloba > Convolutriloba macropyga. Next base: position 42,664 of record NW_027449724.1, read on the forward strand.
CTGAAGTGTGCTTTGAACGGTGTTACGCGTGTTGTGGTGTTTGATATTAGTTTAATGTTTTCTACTATATGTGCATTTTTGTCTCCCAATGATTCTTTTTCCCATACGGGATCTTGTGCTTGGTCGCACCTTATTGTACGTGGTATTCAGTGGAATTTTATGTAACTTTTTACGTAGCCTAGGGCTGTTTCTGTGTCGCAGGTGTGGTATGCTTTTGCAAGTGGGTATCTAGAGTATCTGTCAATAAAAACTAGTATGTAGGTGTCTTCATTGTTTTGTAAATGGTCCTGTGAAGTCTAGCTGCAGGTCTTGATTGGGTTCAGTAAGTGTTTTGAGTTTTCTGTGGATGTTTTTTGGAATTACTGTTTTAAGGTTCTTACCTACTGTCCTGCATGGCTTGCATCTTTGTGCAATCAGCACAATTTCTTGATGGATTCTAGGAAACCATATAAGTTGGGCCATGAACACCATTCCCGCCTGTCCCGTATGGGTCTTGTAGATGGAATGTAGTGCAATATCGCGTAGCTAGGGTGGTAAAAATAATTTGCCATCGTAAATTATGCATCCGGTCTCGTTGACCAAGAGATCTTTTCGAAGAGTAAACCAGTAATTTGAGTAGTGTTTTAAAGCGAGCCAATCTTTGTTAATAATTAGTTTTCGAAATCTAGAGCTTTGGTTGTCTAGTTTAATCGCTTCGACAATGAGGTGCTCATTCAATACTTTATGGAGGTTAGATAACTGTAATGGGTTGTTACCCGGTTTGGCATCTTCAAATGGGTTCTTTTACCCGATTGGGGTCTAGGGGTTCTGTGCCTTTACCAATGTTTGATTAAATGTCTGTTTGCGTAAATATCGTAATTGACTGTTTATTTTATTGTGTTTCACTATCACTGTTGACTATGTTTGGGTTACTTTGAAGAGGAATGGGATTCATTATGTTTTTGGATCTAAATCTTTTTACAATTTAATGTTCAAAAGTGTTTTTGGTTGGTCGATTTCTTGTACAAACGTTTAATTTTGTTTTTGAATTTGATAACACTGTGGGAGTAATGAGAAAAGACTGCTTTTCGTAACGATTAAGGCTAAAAGCGTGTTTGCTTGGGCTATTTTGTTCTCTTTCATTCATGACGTCATTGTGTTTACCGGATTTTGTTGCGTTTAGATTGGTTGAAATTTTATGTTTGTTTCTGAGTGTGCGTGTGTATGTGTGGGTGTGTGTGTGTGTGTGTGTGTGTGTGTGTGTGTGTGTGTGAATGAATTAATAATGTTAATGACGAAATTCATATAGCTCTCTGGTACTGGTGGTGCGGATATTGGATATCTGCTGAAATAATCTGCGAAGCCCATGTGTTTTCCGGGTATGTGGTTAACCGTGAAAATGAAAGGAAGTAGTCTGTCTACCCATCTCGTTAGACGGCTTTGATATGTTTTATTTCCTCTGTTATTTCTCAGGGCTGACAGGAGGGCTTGATGGTCTGTTTGCAGTTCAAATTTGCATCCGTATAGTTAGTATTTGTAGTGTTCTAAGGACCAAACTACTGCTAGTAGTTCTAGATCATTTATGCCGTATTTTTGTTCGTTGCTATTTAAGAATCTGCTTGCGTGTGCTATGGGTTGCCAATTGTTTTCGATTTGTTGTTCTAAGTATGCACCTAGGCCGTTTTTGCTTGCGTCGCATCTGATCCTTGTGGGTTTATTTGTGTCAAAATGTTTGTTATTGATGATGGCTATTATAGCATTTTTTATGTTTGCGAATGCAGTGTCGTGTTCTGCAGTCCACTTTAGTTTTGTTCCTTTTAAATTGTTTTTTTTGTGAATAGTAAGGGTCTTGTTGCGGCTGTTAAGTCAGATAAGTTTGGGATAAATTTTATCATGTGGTGAATACTTCCCATAAAAGAACGTAGTTGTTTGAGTGTATGGGGAGGTTTCATTTGGGCTTTAGCATTCGTTTTTTTCTGTTGGGATGATCCCGTTCGGTCTTTTTTGTACCCTAGCCATGTAATTTCTGTTTGTAAGAATTCACATTTTGTACGCTTATTGCGAGGTTTTCTTTATCTAGTTTGTATAGAACTTTGTCAATTTCGTTTTCGTGGTCCTCGCTTGTTCCTTTTGTAATGACTATTATGTCTTCTAGAAATGCGTGGGCTGAATTAGTGTTATTTAGTGTAAAATCCATTGCTTTCTGGAATGTTGCAGGCATATCCGTTAGGCCGTAGAATCCATTTATAAATCTATATGTGCCGGTCGCATTCCTCCCAGAATGTGAAAATTGCAGTGTTTTTGTATTTCCTTGTGAAGTGGTATTTGGCTATACGCATATTTTAAGTCTATTCTTGAAAAACATATTGTACTTTTTTTTTGTTTGTAATTCGATATTTCGTTTTTGATTTCGTGTCCATGAGGTGACCGATGCTTTGCATCTGGTATTTGTTTTTGTGAATGGCGTCATTGCGTTTTTTTAATCTAGTGCTAATTTTATTGAATTGTCGCTTTTGACCGTTATTACTACTGGACTAATAAAATATTCGACTGAACATTTTTCTACTTTGATAATTTGTTTGTCGTCGATTAACTTTTTCAATTCCTTTTTGACTTTGTCAATTAGATAGAGGCAAATTTATCATCCTTTACGTTGTGTCGGTTTGAAGTATTGTTTAAAAGTCGTTTTGGCTATGTGGTTTTTTAACCTGTCCATGCGGGTGCACAGTTTCGGATATTTTTTGAATACTTTGTGTGAAATTTGTTGATTTTGTCTAAGTGTATGTTAAATATTTTCTCACCATTCTCTTTTTGTGCGAGTTGTATCCCCAGTTTTTGGATGACATCTCTGCCCAGGAGGTTCACCGTATTGTGTGGTACCACTAAGATGTCACAGTTTCTTGCGGCACTCTTTCCAGATGTGATGTTGATTTGAATGACACCCTGTTTTTTCATTTTGTTGTTGTTGAAGCATCTAAGTTCACCCGCATGGGTTATGCCCTGGGTTGATGTTTTTCCGGGTTTTGAGATTATTTTGTTTTCTGCTGCTTGTGAGACGAAGTTTCGAGGAGTTCCAGTGTCTACTAACTACTGTAGTTTCGTATCGCCCGTGTGGGTTTCTATCCAGAATTCTCCGATTTCAGATTTGTTTATTTTGTTGATCTTTGTTTCTCTCCAATTTTCGATGAAGTTAATGGTGCTCCAGTCCTCCATCATTTCGCGTATATAGCATGTGCTCTCTTGGGTCTACCGATTCGTTTTCTGCGGAATTTGTGCTTCCTGCTTGTGATGTTTTATCTTCAGAGGTTGTATTTATATTTCTGACTCTTTTTGTATTATTCTGGTTGTTGTTATATTGATATGTGTTTTGTGCGTTCCTACTTTGGGTATTGCTTTTATAATGTGTTCTTTGTGGGGGTCGGTGTGACATTTCTGCTTTACACATCTTAGCTTAAAGACCTGTTTTCGTGCAGTTTCTGCATATTTCTTGTTTTGCTGGGCATGAGTTTAGGTGGCCGGACACGAATTTGTATCCGCATTTCCAGCAGTCTGGTATACGACCCGTTTTAGGTGTTGGTAAGATGCCAGTTATTTGTTGTGTGTTGTTACGGCGTACGTAATGTACTTCGGTTGTCCCAATTGGGTCTGTGTCGATGTTGTTTTTGTTGTTGTTGTTTATCTTTTGCTGGTTCCATTGACCTCTTTCTCGTGCTAATGTATATTGCAATGTCCCAATTGGCCAATTGGGTCTCTTTCTTCTGATAGGAGATCCATTTGTATTTGTGCGTTTCTCATTCCTTGATTGAATATGCTTTTCACTAGGCTATCTTCTAGTTCCTCCCAGTTGCTTAGTGCTGCTTTTTGTTTTATTCAGCTGTGGAATTTTTCCAGTGGTTCATTTCTTTCTTGCTTGCAGTTAAAGACCTGATATCTATCAAATGTTTCATTCCTCACTTCTTTAAATGTTTCTTTGAATTGTTCTATGAATGCATCTGTTGTGCATTTTGACATTTCTGTATGGGGTGTATGGGGGTTCCTTTGAAGGAAGATGTTGGTTGCTTCTTGTCCAAGTGAGGGGTATATGAGGCTTTTTATTTTTGTGTCTGCCTCGTCCCATGGTATGTTGTCTACAAAGAGATCTTTGTCTTCGATGGCTTGGCACTGGTTTTGCAAGTCCACATTTCTTTTGATGTTGCGTTGCTCCCTCTGTATTTTTTCTGCTGTAGTCTCGTCCGATGTCGGTGGCTCGTATATGGGTTTTTGAATCTATTCTAATTCTTCACTTGTGGGGCGTGGTCGTAGAAGTTTGTCTACTTGCATGCTCTCTTTTGCTATGATTGCTAGTTTAGCTGTGCTAAACCATATTTCCCATACCATGTTTGGTTGAGATCCTTTGTCTCAGAACAGTATTACTCCGATCGGGATTTTTGCTATTGCTGACTGCGCCATGTGTTTAGTCCAAAAGAGCAGTAAAAGGTTTATTCAACGAACGAATGTTTTTTTCACTAGTTTATAGGTGAAAAGCGGTGAGTCATTCACAGCTGTGCAGAGAGAACGAGAGAGGCGCTACCAGACAATACCTGTTTGCGCTATACATAATGTTCATAATTGAGAATTAACTAAGTTGCAACAGAAAGTAAGTTTACTGCATGAATGATACCCATATGGATAGAGAGTCCGTTTGGGATATACGATAGTAATGATATAGTTTAATAGTGTTTTTTATAGTAAGTAGAATTAGCTGGGTTGCACTTCTCTTGGTTGCACGTTTACCACAAAAATAATAATAATAATAATAATAATATTAATAATAATAATAATAATAATAATAATAATAATAATAGTAATAATAATAATAATAATAATGATTATATTAATAATAATGATAATAATAATAACAATAATAATAATATTAATAATAATAATATTAATAATAATAATGAAAATAATAGTAGTAATAATAGTCTCAATAGTAATAATTATTATAATTATAAAAATAATAATAATAATAATAATAATAATAATAATAAAAGTAATAATAAAAATAGTAATAGTAATAATAATAATAATAATAATAATAATAATAATAAAAAGAAGAATATAAATAATAATAACAATAATAATAATAATAATAATAATAATAATAATAATAATAGTAATAAGAAATAATAATAATATTAACAATAATAATAATAATAATAATAATAAAAATCATAATAATAGAAATAATAATATTATTAATAATAATAATAGTAATAATAATAATAATAATAATAATAATAATAATAATAATAATAATATTAATAATAATAATAATAATAATATTAATAATAATAATAATAATAATAATAATGATAATAAAAATAATAATAATAATAATAATAATAATAATAAAAATAAAAATAATAATAACAATAATAATAATAATAATAATAATAATAATAATAATAATAATTGTCAAGAAGGATGTTTGAGAATGCGAGTTGTCTAGTGATTTGTGGGTTTAATGTAGTCCTAACTGGGTTCGACCAAACCAGTTGGTTATCTATTTCTGATGTGTTGTGTAATGATGAAGATGTGGATGATCTATCTAGTTCTTGACTCATAGGAATAATCTATTCTTATTGGAATAAAACACTATAGTGCAATAATACTCAATTGGCCACGATGCGACCGTTTTCTATCGCAATAGTTTATCGTCTGCACTTTCTTAATGTGTGAATAACACGTTTCTATGTTTAACGGAACAGGCTGCTGCAAAAGAGCAACTAACACCAATTGGTATATATTTACAAAGACAGTAATTAAATAACATATGCATAGAGTGTTTATAGGTAGATAGTTTAGTACTTGGTTACAAAGTTTCTAGATACTGTAAGCTCCAGTATCACACTTCCCCTTCTCTGGAATGAAACAGTGTTTCACAATGTTTCATTCAGTGCCTCTATGTCAGCTGAGTTTATGTCAGATATTTCGCTTGTTGGGGATAGTGGAGGTGTACAGTATTCCTGTGATGTCGTGGTACTATTGTACGACTTTTGTGATGCGGGCTCGGTTCTTTCAATTGCTTGTTCTTCCGGGCTTGTATCTTTTGTATTATTGTTGTTTTCTGTTACCAATTGGTCTGTGTTGTTGTTATTGTTTCCAGGTTGTGCTTCCTTACCAGTTGGTAGTGGAAATTCTTTCCTCGTGTCCTTGTTGGTTGCCTCTGTGTTGACTGATTCTTGTGGTGCAGGAAGTATTGAGATAATGTTCGCTTGATCTCTTTCTAGTCTAGCTTGTTCTTTTTGTAGGATGGTTGCAATTTCGTGTTGTTCATTAGTTTTGTTCCCTGCGTCAAGGAATGTCACTTTTGGGTTGTTGAATTTTGCTGTATTGTCATTTAGTCTTTGTATTTTTTCAACTGTTTTATCGATTTTTGGAGTTGATTTAGTTGATTTGAAGTCGTGGTTGTTGATTACTTCATTGTTAGCATTGTTTCTATCGAAATGTACTGGTGGGCTGTCCGATGATGTGGTCATAAAGTCTTTCGGGTCGCTTGATGCGAATATAGTTTGGGGTGATTCGTTTTCTACGAATTGGTAAGTGATTGTGCTTGGTGATTGTTGTAGTGCATTCGTGTCTACTTGTATGAATGATCTGTTTTGTTCGTGTTCTTGTGTGCTTTGTAATGCCATCATTTTCGAACGTTGCTTGAATGTCTCTCCTGGGTTGGTTTTGGGAGATCGCGGTCGTTTTTTGGAATCGCTCTGTTTTGGCCGATTCTGTTTCTTGGTTGTTGTCGGGCTTTTATTCTTTTGTTGTTGTAGTTTACGCTGATTTTGGCTTGCTACTTGTCGAACTTTAGCTGGGCTCCAGTTGGTTGGTTGTGCTCTTTGACGTGTGTTCCTGGGATTTGTTTGTTGGATTTTGTGTCCGCCAGTTGGTGGAGTCATCTTTGTTACTTTCTGTTGCTTTGCTTCTTCTAAACAAAACTTCTTAATTTTTTCTTGGTTTCTTTTATATTCACCAACTGTCTTACATGCTACCATATGTATTAGTCTTGGTTTTTGTTCTTCCTGTATTGTTTCTGTGATAGGTTTTTGTTCGTTTACTATAGCAAGTTGATTTTTTCTTATTACTGTGTTTTTTCTAAGTGGTGTGTCTATGGTTATTGTGTGTGGTGAGTAATTAGTGATGGTGCCGTCTTGTATTATGTTCCATTGTGGTGCCAGTGTATTACGAGGTTCTTTTGTTTTTCTTGCGAGTGATTTTCGTGCGACGTTCTTTCGTGTTTTTATGTATTTTGTAGTTTTATCACCTATCGTGAAGTGAATTTCAGATGGATATATCTTACGTGGTGACTTTGTTGTTCTGGAAGTTGAGGCTAGCGGTACATTTTCTGAGTCGTCGCTTGAAGTTACTTCTACCAGTTGGTGACTGCCGGTTGGTATTAAATTTGTAGGTGACGACGGTTGAGTCTCTTCGTTATCATTGTCACTTCGGTATCTGATGTCGAGTTCTTGTTCCGATTCGCCATCTCGTCTCCAGATCTCCTCCATGGTGAGGGCATTCTGCTCTAGCACTTTCTTGTCTAAACAGTAGTTTGTTAGATTTTTGTAGGAGAGGTTTTTGTGTGATGCTTTTGTTGTGATGTTCGATATTTCAGTGTTTGATTTTCTTCCGAAGTGTGCTTCAAAAGGTGATAATTTTGTTGTAGTGTTGGGTATTAATCTGATGTTTTCAATGATGTTCGCTAGCCTGTTGGTTAGTGTTGTGTTAGACCAGTTTGGGTCTATATCTAGTACCGCTAATCTTCTTTTTATTGTTTGGATTAGTCTTTCTACCATGCCCGTGCCCCTATGGTCACCAGCCGGTGCTAGTATAAGTTTTATGTTTTTATTTTTGCTAAATATGTCGAATTCTTTTGCTTTAAATGCTTGTGCTTGGTCACATCTAATTGAGCGTGGAATTCCGTGCACTTTACAGTAGCTTTCGAGATATTCTATGGCTGTGTTTGTGTCACAGTTGTTGAATATTTCTGCATGTGGGTATCTCGATAGTCTATCTACTGTTACTAATATATAGATATTTTGTGTGTTATTCTTAAATGGGATTGGACCTGCAAAGTCCATTTGTATTTCTTCGTTGGGTTCTACTAGTGTTGGTAGTGAGCCTAGATTGGTTCTTGCAATTATTGGTTTTAAATTTTTACCTTTTTCGATGCAATGTTTGCAGCTCTGCGCCTGTGCGACGATCTCACTATGAATGTGTGGATACCATATTAATTTCGCGAGGGCCAACATGCCCGCTTGACCTGGGCGTTTGCTGTGAACTTTTTGCAGAACCATCGGTCTTAATTTAGCTGGGATAACTAGACGGTTGTCATATAAAAGACAACCCGATGGTGTAACTGAAAGGTCGCGGTGAATTTTGTAAAATATGGGATTTGTTTTCTTCAGTGGGAGCCAGTCTTGTTTTTCTACGAGGTCGATAATGGGGCCTAGGTCCTTTTTTGAATTTTCTGCTATGAATTCCTCGTTAAATACTTTCATAAGATTAAATCTGTAATCGGGTGTTGGTTTGTCGTCTATAGCTTTAAATAGTTCTTCGTGTTTATCAGGGATAAGGGAGGATAGGCCTTTGCCTTTGTTGGAATCGATATCATTTTGTGTGCTATTGTTGCGCACATTTTTGTTTGGGACTTGTATCGCCATTGGAGTTTTATTTTTGTTTGGGCCACGGAATCGTTTGTTTATTGGAATTTCAAATGTGTTTAATTTTGGACGAGCGCGAGTTGTAATTGCGATTAATTTTGGTTTGATTCTTGTTAACAGAGAGTGAGAAAGAAGCGACTTACTTTTAGATTTACTATGGCAAAAAGCATTTTCTTTTGTGTGTGTGTTTTCTTTAGCATGCTTGACGTCATTTCGTTCATTTTGAGTTAAGCTCTCTGATTGGTTTGAATTACCAGTTGGTTTATTTTAACGAAATGAATTTATGCTTTGTTTTAAAATTGCGTGCTTCATTTCCTCTATTAGGTTTATTACAAACTTTTCGTCGTCCTCGTTAGTTGACGATGGTGCGCCTGATGGATTTCTACTTAAATAGTCCGCGAAACCCATGTTTTTCCCCGGTATATGTTCTATTGTAAAATTAAACGGGAGTAGTCTGTCTACCCATCTTGATAATCTGCTTTGGTATGTTTTGTTTCCTCGATTATTTTTAAGTGCTGACAGTAATGCTTGGTGATCCGTTTGGAGAATGAATTTATTTCCATATAGGTAATATTTAAAATGCTCTAATGCCCAAACTATGGCTAACAGTTCGAGTTCATTTGTGCTGTATCTTTCTTCTAATCTGTTCAGGAACCTACTGGCGTACGCAACTGGTTTCCAAATTTGACCGTGTCTTTGTTCCAGGCATGCGCCTAAACCTTTTTTGCTTGCGTCGCTTTTTATTCTTGTGTATTTGGTTATGTCAAAGTGTTTATTTTCTGTAATGTTTATTATTTGTTTTTTGATGTTTTCGAATGCTTCTGTGTGTTCATCTTTCCAGTCTAATTTGTTTTGTGCTTTTGTTTTGTTTTTTGATAACAGTGGTCTTAATGGTTCAGATAATTCTGCTAGTCTTGGTGTGAATTTTATTAGGTGATGTATACATCCCATGAATGATCTGAGTTGTTTTAATGTTTTGGGTGTTTCCAATTGGTTGATTGATTCGCACTTTTTTTTTGTAGGCGTTATAACAGTTGGTGTTATTTCATAGCCTAGCCAAGTTATTTGTTTCTGTGCAAAATCGCATTTTTGTAATTTTATTGCTAGGTTTTCTTTGTCCAATTGGTGTAATATTTTGTCAAGTTCTTTTTCATGATCTGCCAATTGTCCTTTTGTTATTACTATTATGTCATCTAGAAAAGCGAATTTATTATGACAATTTCTAAGTGTTACGTCAATGGTTTTTTGGAATGTTGCTGGCATATCTGTTAGTCCATAAAATCCATTTAGGAATCTGTATGTGCCTGTTGCTTTTCCTCCTAATATGTTGAAATTGCAGTCTTTTTGTAGTTGTGCATCTAATGGTATTTGGCTGTAGGCGTATTTCAAATCTATTTTCGAAAAGTAAAATGTTCCTTGTTCTGTGCTCCGTTCAGAGATGTAGTTTGCAACTGCGTCTATTAAATGATCGATGCTTTGCATTTGATATTTGTTTTTGTGTATTGCGTCGTTTAATTCCTTAGAGTCGAGTGCAATTTTAACGCTTTTGTCCTTTTTAACAGTAATTACTACGGGGCTTATGAAGTATTCATCTAAACACTTTTCCAATCTTGATTTGTTTACCTTCGATTAGTTTTTCTAGTTCTTGTTCTACCCTTTCTAATAAGTGAAGTAGGACTCTTCTACCTTTGTGTTGTGTTGGTGTGAATTTTCTTTGAAATTTGATTTTGCCACATGGTTTTTTGAACGTCCTAGTCTTGTGCATAGATGTGGGTACTTTTTGAATATCCATTTTATCATGTTTTGTTCTGTCGATGTGTCTGATACTAAGTTGATTATCTTACCGGTTGGTTTTGTAGCCGTGAGGACTATTCCCAGTTGTTGAAGAATATCTCTCCCCATAACTGGTTGTGGTAGATGTTTGACCAACAGTATTCTACAGTTTTTTGCTGTCCATGCCCCCGATTTAAGTGTGATGTGCAACACTCCTAAGATCTTTATATCCTGATTGTTGAAACATTTGTATCTTGATTTCTCGTCGAACATTGTTATTTTGCTTTCTTTGTTTCGTTTTGTGATTTCTTTTGCTTTTGTGTATTCTAAAAATGAGCGGGGTGAACCAGTGTCTGCTAGCCAATCCACTTCCGTGTTTTTCCCGTTTGTTTTGACCCAACATTCACCTCCAGTTGTTTTGTTAACTGATATGGTGTTTAGTTTCTTCCCTTCCACAGATCTTATTGTGTTGACTGACGACCAGTCTTCCATTAGTTCCTTTATATATAAGGCAGCTTCTGGATCGACACTTTCTTCTTCTGTTTCTTGTTCTTCCTCGCAAATGTCCTGTTCTTTCACGTGTCTCACTCTTCTCGTTTGTGGTGTTGGTTGTTGTTGTTGTGTGTTTTTCCTGAAGTCCTGTCTGAACGTTGTGTTTCTTCGTTCTGGCATTGGGGCTTTGCACATTGTTGTATAGTGACCGATCTTTTTACAAATCCTGCAAGTGAAATTTTGGGCTTTGCACATGTTTAATTGATTTTTTATAAATGGGTGACCACATTTGTAGCAGGGTTCAATTTTACCAGTTGGTGGAGCTGGTAATATTGGTTGTTGTGGTGGGCGTTGAGTGAAAGGTGTTCTTGGTTTATTTCTAATGTACGATACTTGTGACCAGTTGGTGCTGCTGGAGTGTGCTCTCAAAATTTCCTGCTGGTTTGCCTGACCTCTTTCTCTGTTGATTGCAAAGTTGAGTACTTGTTGTGGTGTTCTTACTTCTGATAACAAGTCCATTTGTATTGATGTGTTGGTCATATTTGAAATAAAGAGGTCCTTTACTAAATCTTCCTCTAAGTCTTTAAATTTGCATAGTGATCCTGCTTCCCTTATTCTGCTGTAAAATGTCTCGAGTGATTCATGTGATTGTTGCATGGATTTGAAGAATTTAAATCTGTCAAATGTGGTGTTTCTTGGGATAGTTCATGTGCGAGTTCATTTGTGGTGCATTTTTCTATTTGTGTGTGTGGATTTTTCTGGTGGTATGTTCTTCTTGCTTCCGCTCCAAGTGATAGGTATATCAGGCTTTTTACTTTCGTGTCTGCTTCATCCCACGGTATTCTGTCGACCATTGCTCCTTTTCGCTCTATTATCTTGCATTCATTTTCAAAATCAACTCTCCTTCTTTCGTTCCTCTGTTCTCTATTTCTTGCCTCGTCTTCTGTCTCTCCTTCAAATTCTTCTTCGTATGTTGGTAGTGTAGGTAGTGTATAACAAGTCCATTTGTATTGATGTGTTAGTCATATTTGAAATAAAGAGGTCCTTTACTAAATCTTCCTCTAAGTCTTTAAATTTGCATAGTGATCCTGCTTCCCTTATTCTGCTGTAAAATGTCTCGAGTGATTCATGTGATTGTTGCATGGATTTGAAGAATTTAAATCTGTCAAATGTGGTGTTTCTTGGGATAGTTCATGTGCGAGTTCATTTGTGGTGCATTTTTCTATTTGTGTGTGTGGATTTTTCTGGTGGTATGTTCTTCTTGCTTCCGCTCCAAGTGATAGGTATATCAGGCTTTTTACTTTCGTGTCTGCTTCATCCCACGGTATTCTGTCGACCATTGCTCCTTTTCGCTCTATTATCTTGCATTCATTTTCAAAATCAACTCTCCTTCTTTCGTTCCTCTGTTCTCTATTTCTTGCCTCGTCTTCTGTCTCTCCTTCAAATTCTTCTTCGTATGTTGGTAGTGTAGGTAGTGTATAACAAGTCCATTTGTATTGATGTGTTAGTCATATTTGAAATAAAGAGTTCCTTTACTAAATCTTCCTCTAAGTCTTTAAATTTGCATAGTGATCCTGCTTCCCTTAATCTGCTGTGAAATGTCTCGAGTGATTCATGTGATTGTTGCATGGATTTGAAGAATTTAAATCTGTCAAATGTGGTGTTTCTTGGGATAGTTCATGTGCGAGTTCATTTGTGGTGCATTTTTCTATTTGTGTGTGTGGATTTTTCTGGTGGTATGTTCTTCTTGCTTCCGCTCCAAGTGATAGGTATATCAGGCTTTTTACTTTCGTGTCTGCTTCATCCCACGGTATTCTGTCGACCATTGCTCCTTTTCGCTCTATTATCTTGCATTCATTTTCAAAATCAACTCTCCTTCTTTCGTTCCTCTGTTCTCTATTTCTTGCCTCGTCTTCTGTCTCTCCTTCAAATTCTTCTTCGTATGTTGGTAGTGTAGGGTAGAATAAGTCTGTGGGTTGTGGTTTTAATTTGAGTAACTTATCTACTTCGATACATTCGCGTGCCATTATCGCCATTTTTAGTGTTGAGAACCATTGTCTCCATTCTATTGGTGGTGTTGCGCCGGATTCCCAGAATGGGTTTACTCCTTATGGAGTTTTGGCTGACTGCGCCATGTCAAGAAGGATGTTTGAGAATGCGAGTTGTCTAGTGATTTGTGGGTTTAATGTAGTCCTAACTGGGTTCGACCAAACCAATTGGTTATCTATTTCTGATGTGTTGTGTAATGATGAAGATGTGGATGATCTATCTAGTTCTTGACTCATAGGAATAATCTATTCTTATAGGAATAAAACACTATAGTGCAATAATACTCAATTGGCCACGATGCGACTGTTTTCTATCGCTATAGTTTATCGTCTGCACTTTCTTAATGTGTGAATAACACGCTTCTATTTTTAACGGAACAGGTTGCTGCAAAAGAGCAACTAACACCAATTGGTATATATTTACAAAGACAGTAATTAAATAACATATGCATAGAGTGTTTATAGGTAGATAGTTTAGTACTTGGTTACAAAGTTTCTAGATACTGTAAGCTCCAGTATCACAATAAAATAATAATAATAATAATAATAATAATAATAATAAGAATAATAATAATAATAATAATAATAATAATACTAAAAATAATAATAATAATAATAATAATAATAATAATAATAATAATAATAATAATAAGAATAATAATAATAATAATAATAATAATAATAATAATAGTAATAATAATAATAATAATAATAATAATAATAATAATAATAATAATATTAATAATAATAATAATAATAATAATAATAATAATAATAATAATAATAATAATAATAATAATAATAATAGTAATAATAATAATAATAATAATAATAATAATAATAATAATAATAATAATAATAATAATAATAATAATAATAATAATAATAATAATAATAATAATAATAATAATAATAATAATAATAATAATAATAATAATAATAATAATAATAATAATAATAATAATAATAATAATAATAATAATAATAATAATAATAATAATAATAATAATAATAATAATAATAATAATAATAATAATAATAATAATAATAATAATAATAATAATAATAATAATAATAATAATAATAATAATAATAATAATAATAATAATAATAATAATAATAATAATAATAATAATAATAATAATAATAATAATAATAATAATAATAATAATAGTAATAAAAACAATAACATACATTTTTATTAGAGTGAGTTTGAATTTGATTTTATCGGTTGCTCTTGCAAAATGTAAGTTTTGCGGTTGCTTGTATCGAGTATGACTCCAAAGCATGGTGAACACCATCACAGTATAGCAATCACAGTATAGCTGTTGAGTAACAGTTAAAGGCCCTGATCTTAAACCTTGTTGGTGCTTGCAGAGATTTCTCTTTAAAAAGTGCTATAACTGTTTATAAACTACTCTTTTGAATACAATTAATGTTGCTCTTAACATTTCAATTGGTCTGGCGTTTATAATCTCTGCTTTTCTGTTGAGCGGTACCTTTTCTGTTGAGGTTGCACATAAGTTTTTTCCGAGTAAGTGGAAAAGCAACAGGAGTTATCAATGCTGTTGAATTCAAAAAGATTATTGCTAATAGGGAGGGTAGCTGAAGCTTCCAGTAACGATGGCATTATGTCATCGAAATAATTGGAGCCGGTTTGCATTCTTTATTACTTCATGGTAACCAAGTTGAAGTGATATTTTAAATTCATTTTGAGGGTTTCTAAATAAATGTACGAAAACAAACCAGTATTTGACTAATACTCGAAATGACATCAGATGTGGCCAATTATTAACATTTTGTGAAAACTCCTGATTACGGAAGTTGTGTTTTTTCCGGAGATATTATGCAGAGTATACTCTGATGAATCTCTAATTGAGTGTTGAACAACTTTTATTCTATTCACGTTTATTATATTTTTTCTGGTTTTTTGCTCCAAAATCAGTAAATCAATATCAAACTATTGTTGATAATGTTAGTTTCTTTTAGATGCAACGGTGGCAATGTGCTGGAAAAATCCTGGAGATACGCCAGGTCAGAACTAGCATCTAGGAAAACATTTTTGTCGCTTATCGGAAATCTTATTCTATCTATTAACTACAATTTCTTGGTTATCTTAGTTTCTAATATCTGACTACTTTGACACATTAAGTGCTGCTACTGATTATGACAACTACAAATACGGTTCTCTACAATTTATGCTTGATGTGTTGACTAAGAAGAACTGTTCTAGTTTTAACATTGCTTGGATCTTTTCTCTTTTTTTTACACGAACATGTTAGATTATCACATGATGATTATCTATCTAATGACGCGTGTTCTATAATTTAATGTACTTGGGGGAGGGGATAGTGGAACCAGAAAAGTTCCTACTGCTCATTGTGAATTCGACGTTGCTGTACTAAATTTGATGGACCCCTCGAATTATCTATTTACTGCTGTTTTTGGATCTTTTCAACGTGGTCATAAAATTATGATTCGACAGGCTATCTTTTTTCCTACAGATGGAGAAGTTTATTACTGCAAAGAAATTTGCCTTCATTTTGAAGGAGAAACTGTTGAAAAGATCTGAAATCATACGGAAATTGGATCTACTTTGTTTGGACCCCTCCCCCCCCCCCCCCCCCGGCTGTTGGGCGAAAAATTACTACCCCCCCCCCCTCCGCCTCAGGTGTATATGCTACATTTCAGAAGGTGTTATGCTACATACCAACATATCATTTGTAACTGGGTGTTGGCATAAGGGTTGGGGGGAGGGGGGAGGGTGTGGGTCCATAACAGAATAGATTGTGCTGCTCGAAATTTGAATTGGATTCCGCTGGACATGTTGGTACCTTAAAGAGTTTCAACTTTATGTCTCTTACTAGTTGGTGTCGTTTTACCTATAGTCTAAGTGCTCTGATATATATGTCAGTCAACTCCGACTGGGGTACTATTCTTATATGCGTGGAGCTATATTTATTTCAATGAGTTTGTTGCATCAAATGCTTGGGATTTAATGCAATTGACTTCTATGGCAATGGATGATCTCAGTCACAATCGAATATTGAATTTATCATTCTGACTATAGAATGACGCAAATCTTCTTAGTCGAACAAATTGTGAATTGTCGTTTTATTGGCAGCAAATATGAACAAGCTTGAATTTCCGCAGAATTATATTTAATTGTAAATATGAAATCTGAAGGTTTGTAGAAAATTATTTTGACAATCGCAAAAAAGTACAATTAGATGAATTAACTTTTATTTTTAGCTGGAAAGTTTTGATCTCTGATAGATTGGAAGAGAAAAAGTCTAGTGGGGAAAATATTTACTAAAATTATTGCTGCGACCCCTCTTGAGGGGGGGGGGGGGTCGGGGAACTATATACTCAAATGGGTTTTTTTTTGTTCAGACAATTTTAGCCGATCGATATATTCATCGTAGAGAGTTGATACTGGTATCATTAGAAAGCTCGGCTAGCGTAGAATATGCAATTAAAAAGAATTTTTTGATTTTCGTTTCTTACAGGGAGTTGTCGAAGTTGCAACTTTTGAGGAAATAGAGTGAATTCCGTTGTTTTATCCACATATTTCCGAATATTTGACTAAAATTTCGTCAATTTTGCTAAAATTTGGGGAAAGTTTTTTAAGAAAGTGTTGTTGATTTTACTTTTAAAGACAAAAAAATATTTTCAACTATTTTTATTTAATTTTTTGGCTAAATGATTCAAAATTCAGACTATTTCATCAGACTATTTTATAAAAAACAGCACGAAATAATCTTTTTTAGTCCACTTTGAAGAAATTTGCCAAAAGTACACACCGAAAAATTACTAACACAATCTTTGTTAACTCACAGGGGGCTAGTCCTACTACCACTTCCATTGAGAAGGCTCTATAATTGGAAATTTGCCGTTTTTTGCTAATTTGATGATTATCAAAAATGCAGCAGATATTTTTCATTTTTTACTAACAAATAATCTATATCTATAAGATTCGAAACATTAAGTGGTCTTAATGGCAGAATAGCATTAGTAGGGCTAGTATTGATCAATCTTGGACTGTTACAATCCAAAAATAATTCGGATTGGAATCAACCGGTCTTTTTTAAAAAAAAATTAAGGCCTTTTTAAATTAATTAAAGAACAGCATATTTCAAATCTAAGCGCAGTTTTGATGAGTCCAGTTGGCTTCCCAAGCAGCTCCAAATTAATGTATCTAGTTTTTTTACTTGAAGGTTATGATCGTTTTGGCCTTTAAATATATTTGATTTTTAAACGATTATTGGCTTATTGCAATTTGCCTATATTTTTTCTTAATTTGGTCAACCTGTTGCATAGTGTCAGCAAAGAAAGAATGCTTCTTCTTTCTACTGATTTGAAATTTAATCTCTATTACACCTTAAGTAACAGTTTTCTGGCTTTGATACTACTAGATTTCACATGTTTTTTGTTTTTACGTATTTGCCCATTTTTCACGTTTTATCGTTTTGTCACATTATTGCTTTATCGAGAGTTCACATATCACATTATTCGCGTCCAAGATTAGGCACAACTAAAAATATCAGATTCTTTAAAGAAATAGATTTTGGTTTAAACGGCTTCGACATCAATTTCTCGGAAAATTTATTTTAATTTTTTAACTTTGTATTTAACTGTCGTTTTTACTTTGTCATTTTAGTCTTAAGAAAGTTCCTGTATAATGACAGGTTTCATTGGCTTCCTATGGAGAAAAATATGAGCCGATTTTTTTTACCTTAGTAAATAGCTGATGGCTTTCATGAATTTGAAAACAATTGTTTTCAAAAAGAAAAAAGCTTTTTTTACATCGGAATATGTTCTTTTTATTTTATATATGTTACCTAGTCCCGTTAATTACATGTGATAAATGAAATCATTGGTGTCAAGGGAAGGTGTTACAAGGGATTGGTCTAAAAAAATCTAAGGTTTGTAAAGAATTCGTTATGACTTTCCTGGCTTCGACACGGGTATTTAAAAAAAAGTAAACTAGTTTTTGATTTTTGTCATATTTGACGCTATTTTTGTAGACGTGAGACATATTCTGTTTGTTTTGTAGCTAATGGCTCTCATGAATTTGGAAATATTTTTTTTCAAAAAATACAAAATTATTACTTAAGTTCGTACTTAAGTTCTTTTCGTTTGCTTGTTACCTAGTCTCATTGATGATAGGTCTCATAGCTTACTATCGGTGTTCGGCGCAATCAAACTTATTTTGAGGGGAAAAACGAGGCTTTACGGCTTCGACAGCGTTTTGTCGCCTGTGTTAATTGAATTGTTGTTTGTTGTCTAATTGCTGTTTTTTCGTAACTGCATAAAAACTGAATAATGACACGTGTTCACGTCCTTCTAGAGAATCACAGGTAATAGTAACTCTGTGGATTGGTTTCAGTTAAGTTGAAACGGTTTTCAATACTTGAAAATAATTGTTTTAAAAAAATTAAAAGTTTTTAACGTTACAGTTTTTGTTCTTCTTTGTCTAATTGTTATCGAGCCTTAATATGGACTGGTCCCTTGTCTTTTCTAGTGAATTTTAGGTAACTTTGTTTAGTTTCACTATTGTCTGACGCTATTTTGAATTTATTAAGTTGTTTTTAAAATGAGCGTAAATTTTTGATGTAATTAAAGTTTTGTTGTTGTTGTGTGAATTTGCTGTTCGTCTGAACTCGCTTTCTTAATAATGGCAGATCTCATCAATCCAGTGTGTCTCTTTTTACTCCATTGATTTATATGCGTTGGAGGCTATCCCTTTTGCTCGAACGCCATTTTTTTCGAAAATTACTTGAATTTTTGAGGATTTTCTATCCGTTCCTAATTTGGTAGACAATTATGCCATAATTGTGGATGAGCGGGGTCTGAACCATATGTGCGATTTCACATTACCGAGCCTCCTTGTCAGATCGAGCTTCCAAGTTAAAGTCGTGTAAAAATAATTTTATTGTTTGAGCAAAAGTCTACTCAAAGGCAATTTCGTTCGAGCATGGTAGTTTTAGAGCTACACCACAAAAACTTTTGGTAGACAGTTTTCGTGACCCACTTCTTTAATTAAAATTTCTTTTCGCTTTACACAGCTGAAGCAGGCACACAGCAAAGGTGACTATAATTGAAACAAGGCATTCTAAGTCAAACATAGTTTGAAACCTGTTAAAGACTTACAAAATTTCAACACATAGATAAATCAGTTGTCGTTACATAAATTAGGTTTTATTGCCAAACTGGATGATCATAAGTCTGGAACATAATCAGAAGTCTTCTTGCTCTGGATGGTCTGATCAGAAGTCATTTCGTCTGGAAAAATTAATCAAAGTTCATTTTGGTCTGGAAAGTCTGATCAGAGGTCATTCCAGACTGCAAAAACCTCTGATCAGACTTTCCAGACCAAAATGACCTTTGATCAGACTTTCCAGACGAAATGGCTTCTGATCAGACTATCCAGAGCAAGATGACTTCTTATTATGTTCCAGTCTTCTGATCAAACATATTGGACGCTTATGATCAGACTCGAATTCAGACCATTTTCCAGACTATAAACAGAATATGAGCAGACCTTCCAGACCGAAGTGGCGTCTGATTAGAGACTATTTTTAAACACGCCCGAGCCTTTAATTATCGTAAGTATCGTTATTATACATACGTTTCATAAAAACCAATGTCTCCAGCAGAAAATTCAGCAAAGTCAATTCAAAATCAAAAGTGTTTTTGTGAATTAAAAACTTCTACTTAAAAACAGGATTTTCTAAATTAAAAACTCAATTGCATGCCCTTGCTTAAGTTCACTGGCACCAATTAGAAAAGAATTTGGTGAAAGTCTTCATCAATGAAACTGCTCAATTTGGCTTCTCTTGTTTCGGTAAAACAAGAAAGAAATTCGAAAAATTCTGTTCGATCACATTTCTACTGTTAGTCCGAGAGCTTGGTCCACAAAATATAGTTATAGGCAAAAAATGAGACATATATTGATTAAGGTTTAAAAATTATTAAAGGATATCAATTTGTAAAGCAAATTTGCTGTAGAGAAAATCAAAATACTTCTCGAACCAACTTCCCATCAAACTTTTAATATTTAAACAGATATTTTTCAAATTGGATTGGACGAAGCATGAATCTTCTGTGATTAACTTTCTTTGACCTGCTTCCAAACAAAATCTCACAAAATTTGTACAATATAGCAGTGCTCCTCTCAGAAAAAAATACAAAAACAATATATAAACTTATTAACTTCCAATATACATATAAACGTTGTCGAAAGTTTCTTGAACTTGGTAAAAAATATCCATAGATTTTGAGTTTGTAGATCGTAAATAGAAGAACAAACGAGAAAATACGTGATACTCCAGTTAAAAAAGAAATTTGGTTCACCATCAGCAGATAAGGTGGACAAAACTGGTTCTCTCGATTGTTTGCGCAAATTTTAGTGATTATTTTTACAAAAAAAAAAACGTGAATTCACAATACTTTATCTTCTAAAACTACCCACAGAGGATATGCTTGTTAATCGATTGGACTTTTGCTAATTTTTTTTCTTGGCATCTCTACTATGACTGGATTTGAAATAACTGGACCGCTATTAAATTCGAAACCCCCAAAACCATTACCAACATTTGATGTTTTCATCTCGGCTAATTCTAAGAAAATCATAAATTTGATACGTTAGTCCCACTATTTTACACTTGCCTCTCTGATCGTTTCTATTTGATATTTGAAAAAACATTTCATACTATCTACTTCGATTTAATTATTTTGCAAGTTCTACAATTTCTACCGTAACAGTCACAACTTTTCATTGGCTGTCGAGGCAAATACTTCATCAAACTGGCTGTAGTAAGATTTCATCGCTTCTTGTTCGTCGGGATAAATGCTTAAAATATTGGAATTCCTTAAATTAATCATTTCTTGGCGGAATGACATGATGCTTTCCGAGTCTTCTAGAATGTTGTTGAGACTTGGTGATCGGTCCTTGTTATTGTAAAAGGTTGCAACACTATTTTGGCTCTCCAATGTCAAGCAAGATCCAATTGATATAATGGAATGATTCACTGATTGGTCGTCGAATGTGGCCGAATCCAAGTTAGCGACGCGAGAAGTTGGTGGAGCAGCCAGATCTTCTTCGTTGATAACCAGGCGTGGAACATTTGCATCGTCGCCATTTTGAGGGAAAAGTTCGTTTGTGGGCTCGAATGGTACAACAAATTCTCGCTCAAGGGTGCTGACTTTACTGTTATCTACAAAAAATGTATTCTTTGGTATTTTGGTGCAATTTCCCAAGCAAAGTCACAGTAATCATATGTTTTTGCAAAAATTTGAATGAGCAGTTGGCGGTAAAGCAAGTCGAAAAGCAAGCAAGCCAAATTATGAGAAAGGTCAAGTACTCCTAAAATTTTGCAGATATCCTTATTATAAATTATCCGTGCCGGTTCTGTAGTCGCGCTTCGCCAAGATAATTATAAACCTCACCAAATGATAGGTGTGGCCTGGGACTGTGGCCCACTATGGAACTTGCAACAACTGCATTTCTATAACAATTGCTTATTTTTTTTCTTTGGCGCAGTGGAATGCATTATTAAATGCAGATACTATGCGCTCTCTTGATTGTTGAGGCTGCCAATGTTTTGTTTCTGAAAAATTGGGCCTAGGAAATCAACCCCCATTGGAAAAAAAAAGCCCACTTAACTTAAGATAGGAAATAAACCCCCACGGAAATAAACCCCCATTTTAAAATTGAATTTTGGTCGTGATAATTTGTTCGGTTACGATAGTTTCATATCAAGTCCCACGGGCCGCTCAGGCATGGCCAAACGCGCTAAATGCGCCGCTCTTTAGTAGTGAAGTGGGGGTTTATTTCCGTGGGGGTTTAATTCCTATCTAAAATGAAGTGGGTTTTTTTTCCGTGGGGGTTTCTTTCCGCAACCGGAAAAATTATAACTTAGACAACTTCCGGCCGGTTTTATTTCGGCTTACTTTGCGTTCACTTACTGAACATGACTAAACATCTGATTACTCGACTAACTACCAACACAATTCATGTTAGACTTAAATATTTGGCTGAAAACTGAACAAAACCAGGGAATTTGGAAAAAAAGTAGTTGTGAAAGGTCAAATTAATTAATTAAATGGTTTACCAGAGGTATGAAGAGAATCGGCGAAGAACACTTTCCGATCAGATTGAGAATCTTTCCTCAAACTGAAATACAAATTATTCAATCACAATCAAATCCAGATTTTTTGCAGTTTGTAAGATTTCATCAAAGACTTTTCTTTTAAAGTCTCATCATCATCGTTCAACTAGCTTTTCTCTAACATTGAGATATTTCTGTAACAAAATTGAGGCCATCTCCCATAATGTCTCCAACCCTTTTCAGAGAGTATGTGGCTTTCTAATATTAATTACCCACAAATCCCCCCCTTGCAAATTGTAATACATTATATGCAATTTGTAGCGTACAATACAATGAAACAATAACGACACAACTATAACAGTACAATTGTGCACAAAGATTTTTTATGAGAGAAACGTTGTACAAAAATTATTTCACAAGATTTTCACTACTCACGGCCTGCTAAGTTGACACTTGCACGAATACTTAGAGTAAAGCACGGCAGAAATTGCAATAATTAAGACAGTCATAAAAATGGCCGACAAAATCAGAGCAAACCACGGAGTCATGAAGAATGACACCATCTTAATTCTACAAAATATTGCCCTTCTTAATTTTGAGCCAACTTTAATTATAAATGCGGTAAATCTAGTTGACAAAATGTAAGCCTTTGTTTCAAACTATTAGAGAAATTTAGCAAATGATATAGAGATATTTCTCAAGACATTACCAGCGTTAGTTCAATAGTACGTAACCAACTGCAACGGTGTGTGAACAAATATATTTCTCGGATTTTCGGTTTTCGCGATTCTTGCTTCAGTATTTACTCATTGATGCAAATACTGCTTAAAGCACAGTAACGATACAGTTGTTTGACATGGGGACAGGAGAGTAAATCGAACGGACAGAAGATCAATAGTGATAAATTTCGTAGGAATTTAGAGCGCAGATAGAAAGTGAACAGAAACCGTATATTATATTCCCATTGAAAACAGGGGGAAAAATTAAATACTGATTTTTAACCATCAGCTCAGAGCTAATTTGGCCATGCCTCAGAGGCCCGTGGGACATCATATAATCTATGACATCCGAACAATTCGAACAACCGATTAATTCCAAAACGGCATTATCGCAAATACCGCTTTCGATTTACTGTCTTTCGATCTACTGCCCTAGCACTGTTTGCCATGTCAAACTCCAAATAGTTTGACTACCAATATTTGTTCACAAAAGTTTTGACATTTTACAGGAATTCGGAAAGGCCTAAGTTCTCGAATTTTACACCAGTGACTCAACAAGATCAAGAGACAATTAGCCACGACTCAAAATATTATGAACTTCAAATGCAAAGTACTACTGCAATGCTAAGTAGGTACAAAGGTCAAATTAGTAAATTATGGGTCATTGTAGAATCACACGCCTCAAGTCACTATGTACTCAAATCAAAAGAATACGTGTTTACTATTTGCTTGAATGTCTCTATTTGAGCTTTTCAAATTTTGAGCAAATAACATTTTGACAGTTACAAACAAACCTACACGAGACACACGACACGCGGCAATGCACGTGACAAGAAAAATGTGGCGTTAAGTCCTCAACTGCAGACTAATAACGTTTTGCATTTCGAAACTCTGTTTCTGTTTCATACTCAAAACAAATTGAAATTACGGCTTACGTAGAAATAATGAAACTAGCCAGTTGATCTTTTTTAAGTTTCGCGTTGTTCACAATTATTGTTCTTCAAATCACCGTTCGCTTGTATTCAACTGCTATAGTAATTCGAGTTTTTTACAATTCAAAGAATTTTTACAATTCAAAGAATTTGAATTGTATTGGGGCGCTGTCTTTTTACGACTCGAAGAGGAGTATTGGAGAAGTCCTTTTTTTTAATCAATTTTATTGGAGTGATTTTTGAAGCGGGAAATGAAACGCGTGAAAAAATTTGGAGTGATTTTGGCGCTGAACAAAAGTGAAGAGCGGAGCAAAAAGAGAGTGGTTTTTGCTCATACCGCTGTTTTTGAGAGAGCGAGAAATTGATGTGTGAAAAAATTTTCTCTAAGCGAGCGAAATTTTTCTGTTCACGTGCGGCATTTTAAAGCAGTTTTTTTATTTATTTTGGTTAAGAGGTTTGGTTATGATTTTGTTTTAATTTTAGGCCGGTTTCGGTAGTGGTTTGAAGGTTTCTGGAAACTAATATAAATTCTATGATAATTCGGAGGTTTTTAATGTATTTTGATGATTTTCGGGCTAATTTTTGCGTTTTTTTTGACGATTATTTTGTTTTACTGGCTCAAATGGGTATTGAAGAAACCCCTACTACTTGAGCAATTTTTTTATAACAATTGGTTGCAATTTTGTGGGTAAGAATCATTTTTTTTGTTGAGAAATATGACAAAAAAATGGCGAAAATTTGAACTATTTTTCTTAGTTTTCTTCAGTTTTTCGTTTTTTTTCTGTTTTAGCTAAGTTTCATCGCCTATTATGACTTGCTTATTGTTTTGCGAGCATCTGGATACCCTATTGGTTGATAGGAATTTGCCTTTGGATTTATATGTTTTTGAAATATTAAAAATTTTTGTAACTTTTTTAAGTTTTTTCAGTGAGCTTTTTTTGCATAATTTTAGCCTAAAGTATTTTTCAAAATTCACATAAGTGGTTTTTGTAAGTACTAGTTGTTTTGATGAAGTTACTTTGGGAGAGATAGTTTTTTCGGGATCTCAATTTATAACAAAATTTGATAAGATTTTTTTATCATATTTTAACAGATTTGATTTTATTGTTTTTTTGTTTTTATTGTTTCATGACTTTGTTTACAGATAATCATAAATTAGTGAAGGCACGTTTTGTTTGATGATGGAGTTCATTTGTATTTGGATGGCGTTTTAATGGATTTTCACTTCGATTCGTTTCCGGAATTCTTCCAGCTATGTTTTTTTTAAGATCTGTTCACACATTTTCATGATTTTTGAAGTCAAATTGGAGTAGTGATTTTGGTCACGCCGAAACAGGAAGTGGAGCGAAAAAGCGAGTGGTTTTGCGGCGTGAATTTTTTTCGCTCCAAATTTAAAGTAGAGTGAGAAAACGGTGTTTGAACAAAAATTCGCTTTCTCGCTAATGGTTTTTTGTTCACATGCCGCAATTTGACTTTGATTTTTACTGTTTTTTCGTTTTTTTTGGATCAGATTTTTTTCTAACTGGTTTTAGCAATCCATTCACAGTCCGTTCTAGGTCTAGTTTTCTGTTTAGTCAATGAAAATTCTTTGAATTGTACGTCAGGACTTGTCCTGCTATGTTTTTTTATTTCGTTACTTAGTCGTTGAAACTTCATTGCCGAAAAATATCTCTCACGATCAATCGTTTGGTCAGGTGTTTGTCGAGAAAACTCAATAAGATAAAAAGAGTAGAATAATTCCTGAATTACAATCCAAATAAACAAATGAACCAAAGAATTGGTTATGTGGCTGACTACAAAAAAAATTCACATTTGACAAAGCAGATGACCCTTTCAGCAAAAAGGACACAAGATTTACCGAAAAGAAGTTCAAAGAAGCGAGCAAAAACTAGTAGCGTCAAAGTCATGAAAAACAAACTCTGAATACCTAAACGTTAAGAAACACTTAGATCTAGATGTCTTTAGAAAACACAATACCTTAAAACCAGTAGGGGCAAAGTAACAAATTGTATCACTTTTTTCCGACCCCCTTTAATGGCAGAAACTATAGGCTCAACTGAGTTTTTTTCTTCAGTCAATTTTTTGCCGATCCATATATTCGTCGTACATAGTTGTGAGAGGTATCACTGGAAAGCTTGTCAAACGGAGAACATCAAATAAAACGATTTTCATTTGAAATTCACTGGAACTACGGAAGTTTGAAGTTTTGTAAACGTTAGACTAATTTCCGGCGTTTTGATGACCTTTTTCGTAAATTTTGCTGAAATTTTGATCAAATTTTGCTATAATATGTATAAGATGTATTTATAAGATGTATAAGATGTATTTATTAACGCAGGTGTCATCGGTTTTAAGTTTAAAGATAAAAAGAGTTGCTGAATTGTTTGAATCAACTGCTTCGCCTAAAACTTCATCTAAACTTTCAGAAACTCGTTTTTATTCCGTTTTTCATCAAATTGGCATCAAATTAGCTTACTGGGCCCCACTTGTCCGAATTTACCTGTCGTGCAGATATAAAATCTGCTGACTAACATTGAAAACTGCTGATGTGTTGTGCATCTAACATTTTAGCGATCTTGCGCCCATTTAAATAGTTTTTAACAAAATGGATCAATTATTTCTGATAAATTGATGTTTTCACTTTTAGAATTGCGTTTTTTAAACAGCCGCGCAGCAATAGCAAGGCCAGTGATTTTTGCAATGAATATGGATTTTTATTGTGAAAAAAATTTAGTTTTCTCATCTGAATTACAGGCAAAACTGATTTTATTTGAAAGCTCAGTTAATATGAGGTCCTATTCATGTTCATATGAGGTCAACTGAGAAAGTGTTGTGTTCGCTGAGTAAATAAATCCCCATGGTTTTTATGACTCCCACAAATTATCTGCGCAAATTTTTTAAAGTTCTCCTAACTTTTGCCAGCGTTTGATATTTTTTTCGTAGTCTCATGATTGCGTCCAAAACTGATCAATTTTTACTGTCGGTATTAAGAAAGGCACTGAAAAAACTATATAAGGCTTTCAGCTGGTATATAACGCTTTTTCGCTAATAAAACACAAAAAAAATACACAAAATTTATCACCTATTTATGCTAAGTTGACTTTGGAACATTTTTTTCAAGCTCAAGCAGAAACAGCGAGAACACTTCTGGTACAATTGTGGAACTTCACATTTCAAAATATATTCGGACTGTAATTGGGCGCTGTACGTTTTTTTAGAAAAATAACATTTCGTTTTTCTTATGTTAATTACAGATTACATTGGTTTTAATTAAATTTAATAGCCTGTCGTGTAATTTACTTGCAAATAAAGGCAAATAACCCTCAAGATATTTTCAGAAAATATTTTCTGGTTTTTCTGGCTTCGACACTGTTTGAGTAAAATTGCTTGCGATACTTTGACTTCTGCCTGTACGGGTTGTCATTTTGTAGTCTCTTATTTTACTATCCATAATGACATGTCCAATTGGCTTCCCAAGCAGTAACGTGTGATGTATTTGCCATTATTAAGTTGAACATTTACGGTTGTTACGACCAACGGTTTTGGAGAATTTGCTTTCAAAATGTTTAAAAAAATTGATTTTTTTTAGATATGGCACTTTTAGTCTGATGTATGCCACATTCTAGCGTAGTCAGCTAAAATAGAGAGGCCGCCTTCTCTTTCCAGTGAGTTCGAAAGTAATTTTCATTGGTGTTTTATCAATCAAATAGGGATTTTTAGGTGTTGAGTTTTTTGTGTTCTCTTTTGATGTCTTGTCCAATTATCACATTAATGTACATTGATGACAAGTCTCAAGTTATCTTCTTTAAAAGAAGGCAGAATTGAATAAGTTTTTTATTTGTGTATAGAATATGATTTTTTAGGCTTTGATACTGTTTCCTCGCAAAATAAAGTTATTTTTTTTAATTTCTGCCTCTAGTTGTTGTTTTAGCAGTCGACATTCTGCTAAATAAACAAGTATGACATTTGGACAATGACAAGTCTAATGCTCTCATATTAAGGCAAAAGAATGTATTCAAATATTTCAAATAAGTTTTCATGACTTTGAAATTAATTGCTTTCCAAAAATGTATATGCATAATAGACAGGGCCCAGAACTTTTCTCACTTTTCTAACTTCTCTAATCTTGTCAAATGGTTTAGTTTAGTTTTTATCTCAAGCTTTTCTGAGTTTTACGTTAAGATTTGTCAAAACCATAGATAGACATTGAGTTTTGGTCGTAAATAACGCCTGTTGTTTTATTTGACTCTGCTGCTTGTCTTGTCACTACAACCCTTAATGGCCGGTATCATCAGTACACCTCTAATTAGTTATTTAATATGTATAGTCACTTAAGCTTGGATTAAATTTTTTGAATTGATGCACATTTTTTTGAAAATTATACGAATTTTTGAGTTTTTCATCTCTTCTTCATTTGGTGTCAATAAGGTCAAAAAGGTAGGTGAGCTGGAACATTAGGTGCAAACGCACATAACCGATCCTCTTTGTCTCTTTTTGAATACAATTCGTAACAAAGTCAAATACCATTAACCACGTAAACAAGTTCCAAACTGAACAAAATATGATTAGATATAGAGCGCTTACACCTCGAACTTCGACTTCATTTAGTCTCAAAAATGTATCACAAAAAGATTTTGCAAGCCCCTGAAAGCGAAAAAAAATTTTACAAGCCCAAGACGACATTCAGGACAAGCTTATCAAGACAAAAACAAAACTACAAGACAAAAGCGGGCACAAGAGACAAAAAAGACGACAAAATAGGACACCAGACATCAAAAATAATCTTAATCCCTCTGAAAGAAAAGCGTTGAACGAACTGAATTTGAAGGGACCTGCATCGTATGGAAACCCAACGCGATAACAAAATCAGAGCAAACCGACAAAATCAGAGCAAACCACGGAGTCATGAAGAATGACACCATCTTAATTCTACAAAATATTGCCCTTCTTAATTTTGAGCCAACTTTAATTATAAATGCGGTAAATCTAGTTGACAAAATGTAAGCCTTTGTTTCAAACTATTAGAGAAATTTAGCAAATGATATAGAGATATTTCTCAAGACATTACCAGCGTTAGTTCAATAGTACGTAACCAACTGCAACGGTGTGTGAACAAATATATTTCTCGGATTTTCGGTTTTCGCGATTCTTGCTTCAGTATTTACTCATTGATGCAAATACTGCTTAAAGCACAGTAACGATACAGTTGTTTGACATGGGGACAGGAGAGTAAATCGAACGGACAGAAGATCAATAGTGATAAATTTCGTAGGAATTTAGAGCGCAGATAGAAAGTGAACAGAAACCGTATATTATATTCCCATTGAAAACAGGGGGAAAAATTAAATACTGATTTTTAACCATCAGCTCAGAGCTAATTTGGCCATGCCTCAGAGGCCCGTGGGACATCATATAATCTATGACATCCGAACAATTCGAACAACCGATTAATTCCAAAACGGCATTATCGCAAATACCGCTTTCGATTTACTGTCTTTCGATCTACTGCCCTAGCACTGTTTGCCATGTCAAACTCCAAATAGTTTGACTACCAATATTTGTTCACAAAAGTTTTGACATTTTACAGGAATTCGGAAAGGCCTAAGTTCTCGAATTTTACACCAGTGACTCAACAAGATCAAGAGACAATTAGCCACGACTCAAAATATTATGAACTTCAAATGCAAAGTACTACTGCAATGCTAAGTAGGTACAAAGGTCAAATTAGTAAATTATGGGTCATTGTAGAATCACACGCCTCAAGTCACTATGTACTCAAATCAAAAGAATACGTGTTTACTATTTGCTTGAATGTCTCTATTTGAGCTTTTCAAATTTTGAGCAAATAACATTTTGACAGTTACAAACAAACCTACACGAGACACACGACACGCGGCAATGCACGTGACAAGAAAAATGTGGCGTTAAGTCCTCAACTGCAGACTAATAACGTTTTGCATTTCGAAACTCTGTTTCTGTTTCATACTCAAAACAAGTTGAAATTACGGCTTACGTAGAAATAATGAAACTAGCCAGTTGATCTTTTTTAAGTTTCGCGTTGTTCACAATTATTGTTCTTCAAATCACCGTTCGCTTGTATTCAACTGCTATAGTAATTCGAGTTTTTTACAATTCAAAGAATTTTTACA
Source organism: Convolutriloba macropyga (assembly GCF_964194025.1). NCBI lineage: Eukaryota > Metazoa > Xenacoelomorpha > Acoela > Convolutidae > Convolutriloba > Convolutriloba macropyga. The sequence goes on from NW_027449724.1 coordinate 72,565, forward strand.
ATTCAAAGAATTTGAATTGTATTGGGGCGCTGTCTTTTTACGACTCGAAGAGGAGTATTGGAGAAGTCCTTTTTTTTAATCAATTTTATTGGAGTGATTTTTGAAGCGGGAAATGAAACGCGTGAAAAAATTTGGAGTGATTTTGGCGCTGAACAAAACTGAAGAGCGGAGCAAAAAGAGAGTGGTTTTTGCTCATACCGCTGTTTTTGAGAGAGCGAGAAATTGATGTGTGAAAAAATTTTCTCTAAGCGAGCGAAATTTTTCTGTTCACGTGCGGCATTTTAAAGCAGTTTTTTTTATTTATTTTGGTTAAGAGGTTTGGTTATGATTTTGTTTTAATTTTAGGCCGGTTTCGGTAGTGGTTTGAAGGTTTCTGGAAACTAATATGAATTCTATGATAATTCGGAGGTTTTTAATGTATTTTGATGATTTTCGGGCTAATTTTTGCGTTTTTTTTGACGATTATTTTGTTTTACTGGCTCAAATGGGTATTGAAGAAACCCCTACTACTTGAGCAATTTTTTTATAACAATTGGTTGCAATTTTGTGGGTAAGAATCATTTTTTTTGTTGAGAAATATGACAAAAAAATGGCGAAAATTTGAACTATTTTTCTTAGTTTTTTTCAGTTTTTCGTTTTTTTTCTGTTTTAGCTAAGTTTCTTCGCCTATTATGACTTGCTTATTGTTTTGCGAGCATCTGGATACCCTATTGGTTGATAGGAATTTGCCTTTGGATTTATATGTTTTTGAAATATTAAAAATTTTTGTAACTTTTTTAAGTTTTTTCAGTGAGCTTTTTTTGCATAATTTTAGCCTAAAGTATTTTTCAAAATTCACATAAGTGGTTTTTGTAAGTACTAGTTGTTTTGATGAAGTTACTTTGCGAGAGATAGTTTTTTCGGGATCTCAATTTATAACAAAATTTGATAAGATTTTTTTATCATATTTTAACAGATTTGATTTTATTGTTTTTTTGTTTTTATTGTTTCATGACTTTGTTTACAGATAATCATAAATTAGTGAAGGCACGTTTTGTTTGATGATGGAGTTCATTTGTATTTGGATGGCGTTTTAATGGATTTTCACTTCGATTCGTTTCCGGAATTCTTCCAGCTATGTTTTTTTTAAGATCTGTTCACACATTTTCATGATTTTTGAAGTCAAATTGGAGTAGTGATTTTGGTCACGCCGAAACAGGAAGTGGAGCGAAAAAGCGAGTGGTTTTGCGGCGTGAATTTTTTTCGCTCCAAATTTAAAGTAGAGTGAGAAAACGGTGTTTGAACAAAAATTCGCTTTCTCGCTAATGGTTTTTTGTTCACATGCCGCAATTTGACTTTGATTTTTACTGTTTTTTCGTTTTTTTTGGATCGGATTTTTTTCTAACTGGTTTTAGCAATCCATTCACAGTCCGTTCTAGGTCTAGTTTTCTGTTTAGTCAATGAAAATTCTTTGAATTGTACGTCAGGACTTGTCCTGCTATGTTTTTTTGTTTCGTTACTTAGTCGTTGAAACTTCATTGCCGAAAAATATCTCTCACGATCAATTGTTTGGTCAGGTGTTTGTCGAGAAAACTCAATAAGATAAAAAGAGCAGAATAATTCCTGAATTACAATCCAAATAAACAAATGAACCAAAGAATTGGTTATGTGGCTGACTACAAAAAAAATTCACATTTGACAAAGCAGATGACCCTTTCAGCAAAAAGGACACAAGATTTACCGAAAAGAAGTTCAAAGAAGCGAGCAAAAACTAGTAGCGTCAAAGTCATGAAAAACAAACTCTGAATACCTAAACGTTAAGAAACACTTAGATCTAGATGTCTTTAGAAAACACAATACCTTAAAACCAGTAGGGGCAAAGTAACAAATGGTATCACTTTTTTCCAACCCCCTTTAATGGCAGAAACTATATGCTCAACTGAGTTTTTTTCTTCAGTCAATTTTTTGCCGATCCATATATTCGTCGTACATAGTTGTGAGAGGTATCACTGGAAAGCTTGTCAAACGGAGAACATCAAATAAAACGATTTTCATTTGAAATTCACTGGAACTACGGAAGTTTGAAGTTTTGTAAACGTTAGACTAATTTCCGGCGTTTTGATGACCTTTTTCGTAAATTTTGCTGAAATTTTGATCAAATTTTGCTATAATATGTATAAGATGTATTTATAAGATGTATAAGATGTATTTATTAACGCAGGTGTCATCGGTTTTAAGTTTAAAGATAAAAAGAGTTGCTGAATTGTTTGAATCAACTGCTTCGCCTAAAACTTCATCTAAACTTTCAGAAACTCGTTTTTATTCCGTTTTTCATCAAATTGGCATCAAATTAGCTTACTGGGCCCCACTTGTCCGAATTTACCTGTCGTGCAGATATAAAATCTGCTGACTAACATTGAAAACTGCTGATGTGTTGTGCATCTAACATTTTAGCGATCTTGCGCCCATTTAAATAGTTTTTAACAAAATGGATCAATTATTTCTGATAAATTGATGTTTTCACTTTTAGAATTGCGTTTTTTAAACAGCCGCGCAGCAATAGCAAGGCCAGTGATTTTTGCAATGAATATGGATTTTTATTGTGAAAAAAATTTAGTTTTCTCATCTGAATTACAGGCAAAACTGATTTTAGTTGAAAGCTCAGTTAATATGAGGTCCTATTCATGTTCATATGAGGTCAACTGAGAAAGTGTTGTGTTCGCTGAGTAAATAAATCCCCATGGTTTTTATGACTCCCACAAATTATCTGCGCAAATTTTTTAAAGTTCTCCTAACTTTTGCCAGCGTTTGATATTTTTTTCGTAGTCTCATGATTGCGTCCAAAACTGATCAATTTTTACTGTCGGTATTAAGAAAGGCACTGAAAAAACTATATAAGGCTTTCAGCTGGTATATAACGCTTTTTCGCTAATAAAACACAAAAAAAATACACAAAATTTATCACCTATTTATGCTAAGTTGACTTTGGAACATTTTTTTCAAGCTCAAGCAGAAACAGCGAGAACACTTCTGGTACAATTGTGGAACTTGACATTTCAAAATATATTCGGACTGTAATTGGGCGCTGTACGTTTTTTTAGAAAAATAACATTTCGTTTTTCTTATGTTAATTACAGATTACATTGGTTTTAATTAAATTTAATAGCCTGTCGTGTAATTTACTTGCAAATAAAGGCAAATAACCCTCAAGATATTTTCAGAAAATATTTTCTGGTTTTTCTGGCTTCGACACTGTTTGAGTAAAATTGCTTGCGATACTTTGACTTCTGCCTGTACGGGTTGTCATTTTGTAGTCTCTTATTTTACTATCCATAATGACATGTCCAATTGGCTTCCCAAGCAGTAACGTGTGATGTATTTGCCATTATTAAGTTGAACATTTACGGTTGTTACGACCAACGGTTTTGGAGAATTTGCTTTCAAAATGTTTAAAAAAATTGATTTTTTTTAGATATGGCACTTTTAGTCTGATGTATGCCACATTCTAGCGTAGTCAGCTAAAATAGAGAGGCCGCCATCTCTTTCCAGTGAGTTCGAAAGTAATTTTCATTGGTGTTTTATCAATCAAATAGGGATTTTTAGGTGTTGAGTTTTTTGTGTTCTCTTTTGATGTCTTGTCCAATTATCACATTAATGTACATTGATGACAAGTCTCAAGTTATCTTCTTTAAAAGAAGGCAGAATTGAATAAGTTTTTTATTTGTGTATAGAATATGATTTTTTAGGCTTTGATACTGTTTCCTCGCAAAATAAAGTTATTTTTTTTAATTTCTGCCTCTATTTGTTGTTTTAGCAGTCGACATTCTGCTAAATAAACAAGTATGACATTTGGACAATGACAAGTCTAATGCTCTCATATTAAGGCAAGAAGAATGTATTCAAATATTTCAAATAAGTTTTCATGACTTTGAAATTAATTGCTTTCCAAAAATGTATATGCATAATAGACAGGGCCCAGAACTTTTCTCACTTTTCTAACTTCTCTAATCTTGTCAACTGGTTTAGTTTAGTTTTTATCTCAAGCTTTTCTGAGTTTTACGTTAAGATTTGTCAAAACCATAGATAGACATTGAGTTTTGGTCGTAAATAACGCCTGTTGTTTTATTTGACTCTGCTGCTTGTCTTGTCACTACAACCCTTAATGGCCGGTATCATCAGTACACCTCTAATTAGTTATTTAATATGTATAGTCACTTAAGCTTGGATTAAATTTTTTGAATTGATGCACATTTTTTTGAAAATTATACGAATTTTTGAGTTTTTCATCTCTTCTTCATTTGGTGTCAATAAGGTCAAAAAGGTAGGTGAGCTGGAACATTAGGTGCAAACGCACATAACCGATCCTCTTTGTCTCTTTTTGAATACAATTCGTAACAAAGTCAAATACCATTAACCACGTAAACAAGTTCCAAACTGAACAGCTAGATATAGATCCAAACTAGATATAGAGCGCTTACACCTCGAACTTCGACTTCATTTAGTCTCAAAAATGTATCACAAAAAGATTTTGCAAGCCCCTGAAAGCGAAAAAAAAAATTTACAAGCCCAAGACGACATTCAGGACAAGCTTATCAAGACAAAAACAAAACTACAAGACAAAAGCGGGCACAAGAGACAAAAAAGACGACAAAATAGGACACCAGACATCAAAAATAATCTTAATCCCTCTGAAAGAAAAGCGTTGAACGAACTGAATTTGAAGGGACCTGCATCGTATGGAAACCCAACGCGATAACAAATACCAAGCAAAACGTCATTAGGTAAGGTCAAATCGTACTTGGAAACAAAGCCATCTGTTACAAAATATCGCTCAATTCAATTACGAGTTTCTCTATTTAACGTAAAAGTAAAAGACGCAAACGAAATTTGGTCCGTTGACTTCGCTTATGTGGATGAAATAGCAAAATACAACATGAATGCTCAGTATTCATTAGTTGCAGTTCAAAAAACTTACGTTTCGAGCCCTTGAACACAAAGTAAGAAACAGAAACTGTCTCGGCCTTTAAAAACAAATAAAGACAGGCAGCCGCAAAAGAATTGTTGATGATGGCACTGATCTTCATGGAGTTTTCAAAACCATATGTAAAAAATGACGATTTATACAGCACTTTTAGCGAAAAAGCTGCATTCGCAGAGAGCGGAATAATCAATCATTGAAAACCTTTATATGAAAGTATCTTGAAGAAAATTGCAAATGTTCCCATATAGATAAACTGGTTCAATTTATGGCAAAAATTGGATTTGCGGGTTAAATGAGTAATTAATCCTGTTCCAAATAAAGTCATTAAAAAGAGATCCCACAAATTGTCTCTTCGAGCGATCAAATAAACAAGTTTCAGGAACCAAATTTTACGTTGGAGACTTTGTTAGCTTTCTCAAAAAAGAACGAAACCTAAAAAAAAGACATGAGCAGCCTTTTATAGACGACATTTCTGAGCTGTTAAAACTACCAGACTTCAACTCACCCACGTATTTAATTATTGATGCAAACGGAGAAAAAAAGAAGGCAAATTTTTTCAACCAGAGCTACAACGTGTACGTGTAGAGAACAACGAGTAGAATTTTTCCACCAATGTGTTCACAGTGCACGTTTTTTCGTCAGTCACAAAAAATTATGCTTGTAAAACACTTAGTTCATTCCATAACGTTTTGGATGATGAAATTCGACCCACTGGCGACTGAAAAGTAGCTCTCAGTGAGATCATTTTCGCCATTGTTAAATAAGCATATTGTAAATGGAGAAATGGAAGTATATATCATAAAAGCGTACAAGGAAACAAAGAAAAGGGCCGCCGAAGAAAATGTGATGTCTTTATAACGGGGGAAAAATTTCTATCATGACTGGAGCACATGACTCAGTTGTGGACATAGAGATCCTATCTACCATGAAAGGAACTGTTGGACTACCGAAATTTTCATTCCGAGAAATCAAGAAGACTAGAGAACTTAAATTTTTCTGGTGAAAAATAACGGAAATACTTTTCGGATAAAGAAATGTGCAGCATCATTGGTTTTTGGACATTTCAGATGTTAATGGAGTCCATGGAGGATACGAAATGAAAAGCGCGTCATCAGACACACTAATGAAAAGCAATGAAACCACCGTAGACAATGGAGAGTTTCCAGTTGACCCTTGCTCAGGAAAACAATTAATTTTCATATCTACGAGAATCATTGTGTACCAGTACGTTGATGATACAAAAACCTCTTTGCATTGAAACCTTGATTCAAAACAACGTCTGAGAAACGCCGAGCTTGACCCATCTCATAAAAATTTTTCTTAGATTAAAGATTAGACTCAAACACCTCCACATAAATACTATACAATCAAAACCGATTGATCATTGCACAGAATTGGTCCTTTGCCGGGAACCGGGGTTTTCAATTTAACCCTTCTGTTCACAAAGTTTGCAATAAGCGTTGACTCTCGTTACACTAACAAGCAACATCCTAAGACATTCTTCTGCCATTACAGGCAAGGAAGCAGCGGTTTAGAACCATTAGCTGCGGGAATTGGGAGGGTCGCTTTACTCCTAGAGCAACGTTTCGTTCTTCCAACTGCAAAACATGTTGGAAATGAACTGTTTGAAAAAACAAAGTGCACCGTAATTGTCAGGCGTTGTCAGCAATAAAAAAACCCGAACCAGCGCTCAAAATACAATAGGCAAAGCTGTTAAAGAAACAAGTAGGAGTATCAAGATTTTGCTGACATAGAAAACCGATTAGGAGTCGATCAAAAAAATCACCGGGAAAAAGAATAACAAAACGATAGTTGGTCATTCGAAAAAAAAATTCAAAAAGAAGTTGGTCTGAAATTCTTCTCTCAAGTCATTAATGATCGCTAGCCTGTTACCAAACGATGCAACCCATAGATGTTGGGATCTACTTGATAAACCCGCCCTCCTGGTGATTACTGATTAAAGTTTTTGTCCAAAATGCGGGAAAAAGTAAAGTACTGAGGAGTCCCGTGTTAGAGTTCGAGGTAACTAGTGGCCGTATCAACTTTATTGTTTTACAAAAATTGTTATTGGAAATTAAATGTAGAATAGTTAAGTCTTCGGCAGCTGATCTCAAATATGACATTATTAGAGCTCCTCACTTTTGTAAAAAAAAGTGTTTAATTCGCTTTTCTCTGATTGTACACTGCCAGACAACGAATTGAAAAGCTTCAACGCAAATGGACACAAAATTTTATAGAAACTGAATTCCTTAAGTTACAACGGTGCAAAGAGCATTTCGTTAGCATATCCAGGGTACCCTTACGAAAATGATTTACCAACAATTAAAACAGCGGAATTTGCTAGCAGAAAACTCTTGGTCAGCTGAATGCGCTTTTTTATTGAAAAAATGGCGATACATTTCCGAAGACTACCAATTTGTCTTGATACAAACGAAACTTTTGTGAGCAACCACAAGCAAAATCCATCGCACATTCAAAAATTTGTTTCAGATCAGGTATATAATTATCGCAAGGTATTACCAGTGGCAGATAGCCCAATATATTCAGCTGAAAAAAGCCTCTATTTTTATACAAAAACCAATTTTAGCCAATATTGAAAATAGGCACGTAATAAGTTTGTCAAAATTTCCCAGGCATTTTATCATGGTATTTGATCTGAGCAGCACCAAACAAGATTTTCATGACATTATACACCCTGAACTAACAAATGTTCCATATCTATCGAGCTGCAGTTTTCAGCGGCGTTACCATCAACCTTGACATTTGTATTATTGAAGAAAAAGCAAGTACGATGTTTGTTGATATTAAACAATGACTGTTAAAAAATCTTATTCTAACAAATACATGGACAAAGTCAAAATGAACAATTAAATAACGCCAAACTTTAAAGCACTAGTTTCCAGTTGCATTAACAGCAAACAGTTTTCCTACAAAATTAAAATCAAACAGTCTCTTAAAAGAAAATGCATTAACATCTCTAAGTCCTTGTACGCACTGTTGCCTCATATGTTAACACGATCAACATCTGTTTGCTTATCCTCGTCGTACAAGTATGTTTATCAACGTCTTGCTAAATACACAATTTCACCAATTTCTTGACGACCAACCAATTCAAAGTCAAAACTCAGAACTGTGGTGACTCCTTCGTATTTTTTTGCTCAATTAATATTTGATCATAGACAAAGTGTAAATCGTAACCTTTTTCAATTGATTCGATTCGATCGTCATATGATGCTCTAACAAAGCTATCACTGTGAAGTATTTTTTTCAATTTGAATTTTTTGTTTACATACAAGACGAAAAAATAGTAAATGAGAATCAATGATTCGTTTTCAAAAACCAATCATAAACATATCTATAATCTGAAAACAAAGCACCAGAATGAGAACCGCTCCAAATGGATTTCACTCTTTTGAAAATTTTCACTACTAAACTGAGCAATTTGTGTTTTTGAGGAAATTTTAGAACACACAAAAATGTGACACGTTTCCGATGCTGGAAGTCACTTAGGTACATTGGTAGTATTCATGTTCTCTCCAAATTTGCAATTAAAGTCAACGGCGGGCTGTAATATTGAAAAAAAGATCTTTAATTTCCAAATTTGTTTAAATTAAATGCCTGAATAGTGGGCAAAAAAAGTTTAAATTACATGCCTGAATAGTGTGAAAAGAGAGGGAACTGCAAAAGTTTAGGTTGGCTTCATGGTCTCAACGTCGATTGCCATCTCAATCAGAACGTGAAAATGATTAGTTTTTAAGTGGGAAAATTCAGACTCAAAGTGACAACACACAACATATTTGTTTTAAGTTGTTATGTTTTGTTTTTGTCAACAATTAAAATTTTGAACTGCCTTTGAAATAGGGAGATTGCTCAAACAAGCTTCCATCATCGTTACTACATTGATCAATTTTCCACTTCTTTGTGGGCATTGGTGTTGCTGGTGAAGTTGTGTTGCAACCTTGCGTTGATTTCTAAATTTTTGACTAATTTCCCAAACTGCTCAAGAGTCAGAAACATTCTCTGTTCAAACATTTAATCCTCTGCCGTTCTTTTGAACAAATTTAGGACAACATTTGTCCCGTTTTCTTCATAAGTTTATAAAGTTGCACTGACCAAACGCCTATCATTGTTAGAAATGTTTATATAGTAAGCTCCAAACTGTGTGTCTTTTTAGTTAATCGACATGGTAGGCACATTGTTTTAGGACCTCTAATCACCTTAATGTAAATAACTACGAAATTATGAGGCTCGGCAAGTTCGGATCCAAACAGTTTCGTCAAACTTCATATTTAATTCAAATGATTTGGAAATATAGTCTCATCTACGCCCTACCTTGACATATGTGCCCTTGGATAATAGTTGACTCAGACCATTTTTCACAAACCATTAGTTACGTGATTTCACTACCTTGTGTATGAGGACATTGACATTATTGTAACAACCACTTAAGTTTTGCCAGCAAAACCAATAAATTTATCAACTCCACATTTCTGGGTGGGAGAGATGTGACGATAGATAGCGCAGCTAATAAGGGCCGCATTTATTGTCAGTAAGTTTATTCAAAACAGATTTCAGCTCACATTCCGCAATTGTGACTATTGATAACATAGTAAAGGGACCGAACGCAACTTGCGTACAAAACAATACAACAAGATAAAAGAGATACTACCCACAATCCTGTGTAAAAGATCACCACTGAGCCTAATCAAAACCACGTGCAACATACAGGGTTTGGAGCAAACACATCATAGGTCTGACTTTTGTAAGCCTTGTGTATCAAAGGTATAAAGTATATGCTCTTCTTGTTTGTTTGGTTGCATATATTTCCCTATAAGGTAAAATATCTTTCAGCTCTAACTCATGAAAGGGTATAAAAGGTTGTGATAAAGGTGTTTGGTATGACAAATAATTTATTCCTTTTACTCTTACAGAATAATTCTCTATTTGAAGTAACTTGAAAACAAAATTCTAAACAATGTCTTTAAAGATGTTTTTAAAATCCACTCTTTCTTTTCAGAAAACACTTGTTTACGAAACACTGTTTGAACATTTTCTGGTTTTGATACAACAAAGAAGGCAAAACAAAACATGTTACGCATACCAACATTGTTTGATACCAAGGTTGTTTATGAACGAAAATGCCATCTTACCAGAAAAAACAAAGCCAGCTGAATACATTATCATCACTTCTGGAGGACGCATACCAGCAAAAACTACATGCTTCCAACTGAAAACCCATTACCTCCAGAATTGAGACCTGTTTTATACAGGATCGACTGCGATTGTGCGCCGTTATTTGAGAATGAATTTGGTACCTGTCAAGCCTATGAAAAACCTTGGATTTATGTGTGGAATAAAGTCATCACCCTGCATCATCCATCCTTAGCCACCAACACTATTGGATCCAGTCAGTGTTTCAACAACCCTGCATTTGCTACACAAACTCCAAGCGCTTCAGTCTTTAAGGTTTTCCAGAAAAAGATCGCTGACATTTTTGCAAGTTCAAATCTTTTTGATGTCAGAATTTTATCTGGTTCAGAATTTTGGACATCACAAGAGCAGACAACTTCAACTGATTTCAAACAACCGATTGCTTGGTAACTCCAGCAGAGTGTGCAGCGGCTAAAAAAACTACCACAAAAAGGTTCTTCAATTGATTTTTTTAACTGTTAATCATTTAAAATATTATTTTCGTATTGCTTGCACTTTTGTGTGTGTCCTGTGGATTTTCATTTGGCAACTCTGCTAGAAGACATTCGTGTATCAGCGTTTCTACGCAGCTAGCAAAATTTACAGTAAAAAGTTTTCAACATGAAAAAGTTCATATGTGTCGTACTCTTGTACCGCCAGTTTTGCTGAACTAGCAAACTACAGCAAAAAGTTTGCAAATTGGAGACGTTCAAACAAGTTTGGAACGATTAATAAAAAAAACTTATCTAGATACATATTGAGAGCTCGCTTTTGATCAATATTATTTGTTCAAATTGCATTTATATTGAACGCATAGTTTTAGGCAAGAAAACAGTTGCAACAAAACTTTCTTAATTAATAACCAATTGGATAATTTGCTTTGCGTATGGCTGTGTTTTTCCGTATATGGATGAAAAAAATTTCATTTACTTTTGAAGTTTTCATGGAGATTGCTACCCTATACGATCAAAAATTTATCAAAAAAGCAGGAAAAACTCAGTTCTATTGATACATTCAGTATCATGAATTTGTTGCTTGAAAACTTGGTGCAACTTTTAACAAAAGACTGTTTCGGAATATTGTGCGATTTCATAAGTCAGTAGTCGAGAAGTTCACCGACCAATCATTACAGCCCTTTAATGAGGTGTGAAACCCAATAGAACAAAACTCGGTTACTATAACACAAGAAAACTTAGACCAAGGCTACTACGATGCGTACCTGAAATCTTTTGTACTAGTCTCGCATGCGTCAGCAACTTTCACAGTGAGCTCAGCTTCTCCACATAAAACATTGGATTCTTGCATGTTTACACGCTACAAAATGTGGCCAAGGAAGCAATTTGAAAAGCAGACGTCGAGTTCCTTACAAAAACTGAGCAACTCAATATGATAGAAAGGGCAGTACGCGTGGGAGTGTTTTGAGTCTATGAGATGCGAAGATATACGGTTAAAAAAAGTTTTGGCCTGATTATGATTCATCACATCCCTCCATTTTTGGCTTCTGCGTGGACATCAATAACCTCTACGGTGGTCTCATGCAGAAAGATAAACTCTCTCAGTCAAACTTTATGTTGAATAGTGATAATACACCCACTCACAACAATCCTGACGATATTCCCTTGGGTTGTTTTGTAGACGTCAACTTCCATTATTAGTCAGGATCTGTATACACCCGACATTTCGGTAAAGAACACTACGTTCTACAATACAAGCTGCTGAAAATGAATGTTTAACCGGGACTAGATGTAAGAAAAATCCATCATCTTGTGCTACAGTTGACACAAAACAGTAGGTTAACACCATACAAAAGCCTCGACTGTGAGGAAAAACGAGCGGCTTCGAATAAGTTTTGAAAAAAATTTCCATCAACTGATAAACAACGCCAGTTATAGAAACCAAAAGCGAGTAGAAACGCCGCCGTTTGAAAATCAAGCTGATGAGAGATGCAAGGGCAACCCTAGCCGTTGAAAGAAAGTTTGAATTTAATAAAATAATATTGTTTGGCGAGAACATAGCTGCTCTATGTTCCGCCCCAAAAAGGTCTTTTGGGACGCAAAAACTTTAATACGGGCCACAATAGTCGGTCTAGCCAAGTAATATATGTATCAGTTTCATTATGGAACAAGGCGATTCTCACTTGATTATTGATTACTTTATGGAGATATTAACAGTTTAAAATATCGAGTTAATTCTGAAAAGCACTACCGAGATCTGAAGGAGAGCAATTTTCACGATCAATTTGATTTCTTAAACTACGCAAAAGATCACGGTTTGTACAGCAAAGAAAATAAGCATGTTGTCTTAAATTTCAAAGACAAAATTGAGGCGGATTTCAATTTCATACAAGAGTTTATATGTCTGAAGCAAAAGCTCTCCACTGTCACTTCCTTGAATGAATGTTACAGATATCTGATTAAGAAAAAAATAAAAATTGACTCACCTAGTATGGCTGTGTTTTCCTTGAAATGATTGCTTTTTTGTTTTGATAGAAAGCCAAAAAATGTTAGCAAAACAAAAATTCAGAGAACGTGACTGATTGCTTCGAAATGCAGAATATAACATTTCGCTTGTGACTGGTAGCACACGGCGAGCTGAAAACACAAGGATTGTTTCCAAAAAGCATGTACTACAAACCGTTTCAACTTAAAAAAATATGTCTCTCAACTTAATAATAAATGGCATGTTCTGAAAGACGGAATAAAAACACTGCCATTCGGCCACTAAAAGAACATCTTTGGGAAAATAGGAACACCTGACACGGATTTGCAGTAACAACTATTAGTAACAAAGAAAAAATTGATAGCGATGATATTGGAGATTTCGATGCAAACACCAGCTCAGACGGAAAAAGTTCGTCCCCCAACCCATTTGTTAATAATGAGGCTAAATCGTGTAGTGAAAGTAGGAGTGATTATGAGAAATAACCCACCTTTAAAAAACAGCGCAGACATTGAACATTCAACATTTACCTAACTGCATACATTGCAATTTTTGAAAACCTAACCGCGTAAATTTTGGTTTGCGATCGTGAGTGTTAAAGTATTTTTCAATTAATTGTTTTCTTCCAGTTTTCGTCAAACTGGAACAAAATTGAATTTAATACTCAAACAGAACAAAGTTTCATGCTTTCCTGTAAGTTTGTTTGATCCAAATAACCAAAAGTAAGTATACTTTAACCCCGTTTGAAAATCAGCTTTGTTCATACACGAAAATTAGTCATAAGAAATTACATCTGGAAAAAAATAAAAATTAATCTACTTCCGTCTAGGATAACCCAAATTCTCCCATGTTTAAGTATTATGGGAAAACCCCCCTCGCTTGAGACAGTATTTACTTTTTAATTATTTCTGTATTCTGCTAAACATAAAAAAAATTCTGAAGTAGCTAATATTTCATCCGAATGGTACAAAATAAAATTGCAAGAGCAGATATTTTTTTAGCATTCCTGAAATTCTTTTAACGGGATTTTCAGTTTTTTCTCACCAAAAAATTACATACCAGAAGATAATTTTCTGCTGGAAAAGCAGTTGCTAAAAAACTCTTTCTTAACTTCCAGACACTCATTTGAATGAATAACAATTCAGCTGGTACAAAGTCAAATTTTATCAAAATAACTCTGGACTTTATTTTTTTGGATTTCAGCCAGTTTGATTCCCGATTCTATCTACCTGTTTTTTCGCTGCAAATGCACAAAAATTTTAAAGGTAAGAGTACTAAGAATCTAAACAACCTTAACCGTGCTTCAATTGGCATTTGATGCCGTATAATGTTTATTGATCGCAAGACCACTGCCATTGTTGTTAATAGATCTCGAAAGCTCAAATTTAATCAGTCTCTATTCCTAAGTAGTTGCCTTTTTCTTTTGCCTTTTTTGGTCTCCGTTGAAACTTACTTCGCCAAATTCATAATTTTGTCTCGAAAAAAAATGAAATGGCTTTTTATCAGTATTAAGGTTTACCTTATTTTGTTTGAGGTACGGCACACATCCGATTTTTTTTTCAAAATGCCGATGACATTTTTTCAGCTCGACAGTATTGTTATTTTTTGATATAAGATCTTTTATCATCCGCAAACTGAATAATTTGTTTTCACTTCGAGTCCTCGAGTCTCCTACAGTTTTCTGTCAGCATGAAATAACTCTATAAGTACTTAGTTTCCGGAAAATGCTGAGATATTGAGTTCAACTCTTCGGCAATAGAGAAAAAGCAAGTAATTTTTCAAACTATTGTGATTATACCGCAAGACTTCAACAAAATGCAAAACAGTATCTATGGACTAATAAAACCCTATCATTTCAAGTTCAAGCAAAAGTCTGTACAAATTGTTTAATAAGAAAACAGGTCGGATTTTAGAGACTGTTATTAAAAACCATTCAAAATAAATTGTTGGAACTTATAAAATGTATAGCAATCATTAGTCACTAAAATAATAAACGGTGGATCAATTGTTCTTAAAGTACGGTTGAGTAATCTGCTTCGATTTTACTGAAGATTGCAATCACTCAAATAGCAATCAAATCCCGCTACTGTTATTTGAATGTGATCCGCGTAATACGATACAGCCAAATGACATTAACTGTATAAAATGCTGCATAAGATCAGACGATCAACGAAAGAAGACAGAGCAGGAAAAATGACCGCTCAAAAATACTTCGAGAGCATTTGAGAACTCAAACAGAAAAGGCGGAAATTGCAGCAAAAAGATTGCGAAAAAATGAATAAGATATCGGAGAAAAGTTGAAAAATCAAAGCCCGAAAGAAGTAATAACGACCGAAAAAAGATTTACATTCTTGGTCAGTTTATTCACAATTCTATTTAAAAGGCACAATAAGTATACTCAATACGCCCATTGAGAAAATGTTTAAAACCAGAATGTAAAGCCCACTGTCCAACTTAATTTTTGTACCCATCCCACCTTAAGGGGGGAACTATATGCTCAACAGGGTTTTTTGATTAGTCAAATTTATTCCATCGACATATTCATCGTAAACTTTTGAGTGGTATCATTAGAAAAACCTTCTAGCATAGAATTTAAACTAATTTCTTTTAATTTCGTCTTTTTTCGAGAATCAATAAATTCTCGAAAGACGAAATTGAAAAAAATCACTTTTATATGAAAAAAATCTTAAATTCTGCAAAATTGACGAGAAAATTGACAATCAAACCAAATCAAACCAATGTTTGAAACAACTATAAACCTCAATTACGCTTAATTTATTTCCAAAACTGATGTGATTTGATGTAATTATCACTTTTCTCGCCATTTTTTCTACATTGAAGATTTTTTAGATAAAAGTGTTGTTTCAAATTAGGTATTACGCTGTTGTAGACGTAAGACATATTTTGGTAGACGACTTTTCTCATTGATCTCATATTGAGGAATAAAGGAACCGCTTTACTAACCCCTATGAAATTACTATGGTAATTGTTATAATGAATTTGTTTTTGCTTTCAGCGTTGGAGTAATTTCGAATTTGGGTTTATTTTGCCAACTTGTAAATTGGTCTCGCCAATGACAAGTCACATAAAAAGTCTTGCAAATCGAACTTTTAACCTTTTACTTTTTGTCTTGACCGATATTTTATAATAATTTCCTAACGTTCTTGTGACTTTTTTATATTGAACATCATGTGTTTTTTGTTTTGTTTTCACGGAGCCCTCTTCAAACCGGGCCATCGATGTTCACATGTTCACATGAAACCCAGAATATATATATATATATATATATATATATATATATATATATATATATATATATATATATATATATATATATATATATATATATATATATATATATATATATATATATATATATATATATATATATATATATATATATATATATATATATATATATATATATATATATAATATATATATATATAATATATATATTATATATATATATATATATTTATATATATATATATATATATATATATATATATATATATATATATATATATATAT
>NW_027449725.1:0-19671 GCF_964194025.1 Convolutriloba macropyga
CTGCTACTCGATTGAATTTGAGCATTCGTTGGTTGAACGATAGTGACTTGTCTTTGGGACATTTCGAAAGTAACCCAATAATGTATAATCAGGCAAACTATCTGAAATTCAAAACTAAATATAGTCATTGCACTTGATACATTGATAAATTAATATTTATAACTAATAAATTTATAATTAATATAATTACTTATAATTAATAAATTTAATTAAAGGAGAGCGAATTAAAGGAGTGCGAATTAAAGGAGATCCTTGTTCGGGAGATCCTTGTTCGACATGCAACCTCCCCTCCCCCCGCAACACCAACGCCACCCCCCCCCCCCCCCCCCCCCCCCTCCCGCAACGTCAATATGCCACACCTCCCCCCTCCCCCCCCCCAAGTCTATCCCTTAGTTTAAAATCTTTTATAACTGTATATTAAAGCTTCCGCAATCTTATCAGACACTGTCCTTACAGTGTTATTGCATACGAGAGGTATTTTCTCAAAATTCAGTTTCTTTGATATATTGGCGTTGTGAACAGGCTCTGTTTGAACATTTAGCCAACTCTACAGCAGCTGTTGCTTGTGTACGGAGTCTATGTGGAGGTAAACAGTGATGGAAAACTCTTTTCCAGAGTAAATCAAAACTACGGGACGTGAACTTCAAGCGACGTGTGTTTGAGTTGGCTCAGCGAGAGTATAGAGAAGCATCAAATTCCATTTAATATCACAATTTAAACAACTTATTGACTTAAATTCCCGAGTTTCACTGGGGCAAGACTCCGGGAACTCAAACGCCCATTCAACTCCCGAAGGAACTCCCGAAGGAACTCCCGAAGGAACTCCCGAAACGCTCATTCAACGTCCAAATGTGGAGCTTTTACGGATATAGCGTTTAATTCAACGTTTAATGGCGCTTTTTATGGATATCGCCATTTTTATTATCTTCATGCTCAATTTTCGAAATTTTCAATTTGTCATGACAATGCACTTGACAGACTGTTTTTAGTAGTCAGACTGACCAGCTTGAAGTCATGTTGCTGATTATCATGAACAGGAGTTGGGCATGGTGTTTCTCACCCTATTCATGAAAACGAAAGACTAAGTACAGAATGATGACAACCTGTTTATAATGCAAACAGGTTTTATAATGGTCATAACATGTTTCAGCTCTGTTTGATCTTGATATTCTATTAATCAGTGCTGAATTGACTTTGGACAAGACTCCGGGTAAACTAAGTTTACGTCTGTTGCTCTTCATCGGCTCGTGAAACCGATAAGATCTCGTGCAATATCTGCGATATCAGAGCCCTATTCCAATGAACAAAGGTTTTGTTCTCATATGCAAGCCTGAACATACTAATGCATGTTTTCGACGAATTTTGAACTGATGATAGTTAGAACCCTCCAAAATGAACATACTCTACGTTGGGGTTAGAGTTTGGGGGGGGGGTTGTGTATGACCGTTGCCATGGCTCGATCTCATGCAAAAAGTGCAAAAGCAAAATCGTAGTGAATTTTTAGCACTCGCTTTAATTAAAAATCAATTTTCTGTGAAATTTGGATGCAAATTTTTTGATGACTAAAGTTTTCTGCTTAGCGAGACAATATCGATGTGAACATTCCTTACGGAGGTGTCTGTGTGGAGTGAGATGTACATCTCTGTGCCACCAAGGACTGCTCTCTTCTGTTCTCAGGGCACAGTTGGCAGAATGACTCTGAAGCAGAAAAAAACAATTTAATGAGAATTTTTGTCGCCCTGATGAGACAATTAGTTTATCAGAATTGTCCTTTGACTTATCCAAGGAGAGAGGAGGTCAAATGAAACAGGTCGTTTTTACAGTTTTCATCTAAAGCGCGGCTAGGCAGAACCAGAACAAATGATATCACCTTATCGGATAATTTTCTATAAAAATTAATATAGATTAGAAAAAATGAAAAGAAATGATCGAAGATTTCAATTTTACATGATTTTGGTCAGATCGTTGTATAAATCAAATTTAATCTGTCAAGTACAATATCATGATTTTCAAGTTTTTCTGAATTTGTGATGGTCATAAATGCGTCTAAATGGACTGCATATACACTGATTCAAAACTGATTCTTCGATTTACTTTGCGAAAGTGAGGATTCAGCTCTGAAATGTCCTGGAACTAGGATCCGGTTTTGATGAAGTTGAAACTAGCAAAAATCAGAATAACTTTTAGAGAATTAATGCATACTTTCTTTGTCTATGTCTGAATCTCTCTCCTGGTTATGATTATTTTAAGATGGTTAACAAAGATAACTTTACGTTTTAGTTTTGGAAATTTGGACTTCATAAAAAATAGTTTGATCCCTTATCGTTTCCTTCCGTTTTCTGGGCGAAAAATTTAACTTTTCTAAAAGTTGAATGGAAAAATTAATTGATGCAGCTCCAAAGCAAAAACTGAGGCCGTGAAAACGTGAAAGTTTTTTTAAAGGTAATCAAAGGTTATCATTTTTTAAAAACGAATTATTAAAATTTTCAAAAACTTAAAAAAATTATCAAACTGCTAAAGAAGTCAATTCGAAGTCAATATCTGGCTTTTTTTTAAGTTTCAATATCAGAAGTCACTCGATAACGTACGTATCTCACATGCCATTGCGCATTGGGGAAAAACACGTAAGAAACTGAGATTAAGAAAACAGATGAACTTTTGGCCAAAAAATGTTTTGGCCAAACTTTTGTCCGAAACGCAAACAAAAAGTAAACAGCAGATTTTTTGTGAAGAAATACAGTTTGAGGAGTTGCCAATACACTTGCTGCATACTCCTACCACTTAGTTTTTTTTTAGAATTGTTAGAAACAAGGTACTGGGAAGCTTTTCCTTCATAACACAATGCAATTCACCTTTAGATCAAATCTAACAGCACATCGGTTTGCATCTGAAAGAATGATTGTTGTATTTTAAGTAGCTTCAAAAAATATATTCCGGTTTATGTAAAAGAGAGTTTTAAAAAATGAGCACCATGCTTGAATCGCACGAGACACTGTAAAATAATCAAAAATTTCTGAGAACAGTTCATTTGGAGTCTCTATACCCGTAGAACTCAACGCATTGAATTGCTAAGTTGAGTGAGCCTCTCAAAAACATGGTTACAGCTCTTCCGTCAATTTAATTGATGAGATAGCGAATTCTCAAAACATTCGAAGTGATTAAAATTCCAATCTTGAAGAGCTTTATTGGCTTAAGTGGCCATGTTAATACTCAACGTGCAAAACGGCTCATGAATTAAACTATCTTCAAAACATCATGTCTCTTACTGGAGTAATATAGTATGTGATTTCAAAAAACTGAAAAAATTTGCAGCCGCCTCCAAAAACCGAAAAAAAAGTCGAAAGGAGCACATTTTCAATTTCAAAAACTTCAATTCTGAGTGAAATGTCAAATATGACATCCAACGATAGAAAAGTTGCGAGCTCACATTGCAAGTGCTAGAAGTTTGTTGACATTTGCCGAAAATTGCAAAGGGCAGGATTAAGCTAAGGATTTTGTGATACCTGATCCTTTTTATTTAATTTACTGCAGTAAATCTCGATACGATCCAACAATTTAGTTCGTATTTATTTGCCCTTTATTCCATTATTTTATTCAGATCTAATTCTGTTTCTCGCTTGTTAGTTGTTTTCTGCTCATCCCTATTTCATTTTCACTGCATGCTTCGAAACTTGCTCTTTGTTGAAAACCACTTGAGTTTTCATAGTCTTAACTTTTCAAAACAAATTCAGTAACCAGAATTTCTTTTGACTACGCTCCGCCAAGCTGACCTCACATTTTAAGTATGCATTTCGCCTTGCAAAATCCACTCCTGATTTCGAAATTGTGTCTTCGCGCTGCGAAGCCGACAGCAAAAAATAAAGTAGGACATCGCGCAGTCAGATAAAGAGAACTCCCCTGAAAATCGATGCCTTTTGAGACTAACCAACACCTGACCTCCTCACCGTTAGGAAAAGTGGAGGGCACAATACAAGTTAGCCTTGCTAGCTAAAGAGAATATGATCTTGGATACCCTTCTCGGCACTAAACCAAAAATGGTGAATGTGCCCCTTGAACCCATATACGAAAAAACGATCCTCGATTCTTCAGCACAATCAGAATGGCAACGTAATGATTGCAACGCTTAGCAGAAAATGAACTGACAAAATAAATGCCAACAAATGACAGAAATCGACATAATGGGTGGGGATAAACCATGACCACTTGGCGACGAATAAACAGTTTCATTGCTCTATCTCAGCATTGGTGTTGCTTTGCGACAAATTCTTAACAGCAAAAACCCGAACATCAAGGTAAATATTCTTTCCACCGTAGAATTTTGGAAGAATGTAGTAGGGGTTTTCATCAGACTCTGAAATAAATCGTTTGATGGACACGTTTTTCTCATCACAAAAAAAGTAGGAGAATCAGTGGAACATTTTTACGGAAAATTCAAAGAAGTAGCAAAAAATTGCGACTTTGAGAATAAAGAAGAGACGCTAATAAAAAATGTCTTCGTCACAAACATAATCGACCCCGAAATACAAAAAAAAGTTGTTGAAACAAAGTTCTTGAGCTGGCAATAAAAATTGAGCTCGGGTTGCAAAGTCAGCGTCAAATACAAGCTCATAACAAAACATTTGGCCCGACAAGCGTTAACGCAATACAATATCCGCCCAACAAACGTTCCTCAATTTAGTCTCCCACAATGAACTTCCAAAGACAAGGCTCCCGACCACCATCATTTCACTGTCCTAACAGCGGGGTGGTACGGGTTCCTGGTCACCAAGAAAAAAGTATTGCCAGAGAAAAAGCATCTAACAATTGTGGTTTGCTAAATCATTTTGTCAAGGTCTGAAGAAAACAAAACAAAACAAGAAAAGTACAAAACCAGAAAAAATAGTCAACGCAGTAGAACAAAAAGCTCAGCCCAAAGACTTAGTGAACTTTTTACACTCATTGACATGACTGTACAAATCAGACTACAGTGGAGAGGACGATATGGTTGCCACAGCCAACGATGATCTCGAGAAAATTGAACCTCTAAATTTGCACATCAAAATTGAAGACATTTTAACTTCTCTACCCGATAATTCACGAACCACATGCATCATCTTGGATAAGTCACTTGGGGCACGGGTATTCAACAGTAATCTACATGCGATATGAGTCAGCAAAAGCAACCAACCACAACTGCAAACATTTTCCAACGAAACGATTCATTTTGAGGCTGGGATTAGAACCCTGGAAGCAAGCAACGGCTGGTCTTTTCCAGCTGCCGCTTCGCTTTCACGGTTGTTGTTTCACAATATGGTAGAAAACCTAATACCCTATTGAGCGTGATATGTACTACAACTAAGTTTTCTAACATCTCATACGAGAATATTTTGAAATACTATTTAGATGAAGACAAAGTTCCCCCTGAGGTGGTCGATGGTCAACGGGAAATTGGATATCGCAGCGCCATCGAGGTCAAAAAGGGCATGACGAGAGCAGCAGGCTACGCCAACGAGAGAGATAAGAAGAGCTCAGACGCAGAATCCTGATTTCTCCGTTCTAATCTGTCTAGACCCATTCTCGTCTCGGAGTGCGCGGTACAACTGAAACTGGCCCGTAAAAGTTGCGGAAATGAGGAGGTCAAAACAGAATCTCGAGGTTTTATACGAGGTGCTTGCTCCAAGGTCCAACATTGTAAAAGTCAGCCTTTCGGTCGATCATCAAAGAACCAGGAAAAATAGTGGTTACGATGCGCAAAAGTGTTATTGCAAAATTCGGTGCCCACCTCGAACGGCAAACTCCCCTCAAAGTGTATGCTGACCGTTGCGGGCACAGAACTAGTGAGGAATTGGTAGAGGAAAAGATCCAAAGCCACGTGAAAGAATTCAGTCACAAAATCGGAGGTGACAAGAGAGTTAAGCATAAGAAACACGAACTGTGAAGCGAGGTATCGTCCTCGAAATCAAATTATGCACGCCCGATGCAGGGTCACGTTTCTAGGACACCACACTTCTCGGCCATCAGAAGTCAAAACTTGGAATTAAAAGAAAACTCACCCGACAAATTGACTTTTCCGATGACAAAAGAACCGCCAACAATCCTGCAACAAGTATCCTTATCTCAAGCGAACCCCAATACATGCAAAATTTACGTGGAAAAACCAGACGATGCCCGAAATATTACGGTTTTGATGAAACATCTTCTGATTTGCCGATCACCGTCCCAACAAAATGCCAACGCTGAGCCGGCGATGTCAAAAAATTCCACCCCACCAGCACTTCTGTTGTTGAAATTGTTCGAACAACAGCAGAACAATCTCTGGAAGAGCTAAAAATCACACCTGCAATAGGAAATATGTCTCCTCCCGAACCGCGATTGATGTATTTGGCTAATTACAAGGACTCCACACCCAAAAAGGATACATTATCAATGACTATTATTAAAGCAAAACTGAACACTAAATCTGAAAAGATTTTTTCAAGTTCATTCTCAAACTCAACATTGTATTTTAGAAAGTATCATTAGCTATGATAACGATAACATATTTTGTTATAACACATTTAACCAGGGACCAAGTATAAATATTGCAAATAATTTCTTATTATGAAAATTCGTTCTTATTGTAAATTTTTATTATAATTCCAAGGGGTATATGACACATGATCATTTTCATTTAATTTAGTGCCGTAAATCTGAATACGATGCAAAAATTTAATTCAAATTTATTGGACTTTCATTCCATTATTTTACTCAGATCTTATTTCATGTTTTCCGCTTCGTTTTCGTCGTCTCTTTATCCAAATTTTGTTTCCTGCTGCATGATCAAACATGTCTGTTCCTGCTTGCTATTTGATTACTTCAATTTTTATAGTCTCATCTTTTCAATTCAAATTCAGTAATCGGAATCTCTTCTGATTTCGCTCCGCAAAGTTGAGCTCATAACTTGAGTAAGCCTTACGACTGGTGAAATCCAATCCTGATATTGAAAGAGTGTCTTCACACCGCGAAGCCGATAGTAAAAAAATAAATTACAGATCCATTCCTTGTTTGGTTTTCAAAAGATTTCTGGGTATAAATAGATTAATTTAAATTTGATTTTTCAATTGTACAAAACAGTCTCAAAACAAACAAAAACGGGGAAGCATTTGTTCAGTTTACGTCATAGTATAATGTAATATACCGCTAAGCTTTCAGAAACTTTCTGATTCACAAAAACCTCAACATTGAGATATTTTAACGAGACGAAGAAAGTTATAGTGTATGTCCTCAAGTTTTTACCACTTTTTCAAATAGCTGTCTTTTTTAAACTTATCATTAGTTATTGAGCAGCTGCCAAAAATTCATTTTCTATGCTTGCCTTTTTGCTGTGATCAAGTTGTTTTTATACAAAACTATGAAAACCAAAAAACATAGCAAATGCGCATCCCGATTGTGAATAATTTTGCTAAGCTGTCATTCGATCTATTTGTTCTCTTACAGTTAATGAGAAGAAAATATCAAAGCATAAACGTTTCAAAGGAAAACCAGCCACTCATCGCATTACTAAGGAACAGATTTCAAATCAGAACCACACTTTTGAAACCCAAAAAACAACTTAGGACTCGAATGTCTTTGGCGAAGAGGCAACATTTCAAGTCTGGGCAATACCACAATTTCAGTGACACCAAAAGTTTTGGTTTTTAGGGCTTTCTAATAGTGTTATACTTGTATCTACTCTCAGAAGATATTGACCTTAGAACTAAAAAATTAATCTTTCTTATCACCTAACAAAAGAATTTTGCTCTGGCCTAATGTTCCTAGGTTTATTAATCTGATGAAGAATTAGAACAATAATGTTTGTCGGAAATAAGAACCTGGCGTGAAATTTACTTGAAACTGGTCTGATTAAAACTTACCAATCTGGGCACTCGGTTTAAAGAATGGTAAACTCTGCCATCGTACATCAAAGTGTCTTGAATATTCTTCTTACCACAGTAAGACATACCTTCAAATTATTATATCTTCAACTCTATCATTAAACAAAGACAACTTTGAACAGCTGTTAAATTAGATAACTTTATAAACTGCGATTTTTCAATTACGTAACAGATACGTGACGCAAACTTAAGTGAATCAATTGAGAATTTTTTGGTTGGTTTAATTTTTCATTGTGTAACACATTTACAAAATTGTTGTCTATTTGACCGAATCAAAGAAATATATTTTGCATGGGCGGAACCCTAGTTATAGATCAATAAAACTTAGTTATAAACTATTGATCCATGGATTATTAATTGCAATTTTATAACCAAAATGCTATTAACTAAATACTATAAAACAACAGGGAGGTTTTCCCCGCGGTTTAATTGTTTTTTTCTAACGGAGTAAACGGCGGCAAGCAATTTTTCGACAAATCTGTTTGTTTGTTTTGAAGGAAACATAAATTTGATTGTTTTGAGTGACCTTAGATTTTCACGCTTGGTTTTGTTTTATAATTGTAAACAAAATACATACCAAATGTAAACAAGAAAATTTTGAAAACATGAATAATTGAACGACCATCTGTCCATTTGAAAAGATTTCCACACAAACAAAATCAATTTATTGATGTCTGAAAAATATGATCAAAATGGATATTATTAAAAATTTACAAACCATTTTATGCGCCGTCTTTAAATTGGTGAAATAAAAGGTATCAAAAAATTTTTGAACACAATATGACGCAAAACGTTTAATGTTGCTTGATTGACCATTTTATAGTTTAAAAATAGAATATGACAAGGATAATTGAAAGATAACTGCATGCTGGTTTATGCAATAAGATCTTTGTTCTGACCCCTTTTATGGAGGGGAGGAACTATATACTAAAATGACTTTTTTTGTTGAGTCAATTTTGGCCGATCGATATATTGATCCTAGAGAAATGTGAGTAGTATCATTGAAAAGCCCAACTAGCGTAGAACGCGAAATTAAAAAGATTTTTTCAATTCCGTTTTTTTCGAGGAGTTATTGAGGCTTAAAATTTTAAATTAATTAATTCAAAATTACAATTCACGCTAGAACATGAATCTCTTTTGTGTTTTTAAAAGGCAAAAGTCAATAAAAAAAGGCTAGTTCTGGTATCACATTGGAGTTTACTAACCAAAAACAAATTGAATTCTATTTGAGCTGTTTTTTAGAAAACGTCTTTTATTTTTTATGAAGTCACATAAAGGCTAATCACTATTCATATCGAGGTTCCGGTAAAGACGAACCTCATTTATAGTCAAACGACGCCCAATGAACACAAAATTCTTTTTCAATTAACCGCTCATGTGTTTTTTGGCTGTGACGCTGAGTTTTTGATGAAATGTTTAAAGAAGTTTTGATTTTTTTGAGAATTTACTAAATTTTTGTAGTCTTCTGGCAGAAACTCGTTAATTTAAGGAGTAAGTGGCTTCCAGTGAGCATTAAGTGAACATATATAGTGCTTTGAGTGGACAGCTAATGGCTGTTAAGACTTTAAAAATAACTTTTCGAAAATTGTTTTTTGAAAGTTAACCGCTTTGAAAGCTTTTTCTGAAAAGTAAATCAGTCTGAGTATTGCAACGACTTTTTTGAACTCAAACATCTATTTTTGATTAACACTTCATATGGTTGACAATTAAGTCAAAAATGTATATGAGGTCGGGTCGAAACATCATGTGCCAACGCACATTAATGAGCGTCCATGTTTTAATTGAAAATTGATTGTATTAAGTGGCAATTTACACTTCTCACATTTTCACTTTAATGATTTTGATGTTATAAATTTTGAACTAAAAAAATTCTGGGAAGGTCTATGCAATTTCTTATCTCTTCAAAAGTTCTACAGTTTTAATATTCCACTATTTCGTTTTTCAAAAAACTTAACATTCACTTACTAAAAATAAATAAGATTTTAGGAGTTGAGAGTAACATGTTAAATGTATATTTTGTTTTCGACTAAATTTGTTTTTAATTATGTTAGCACTTTGTCGCGAATAGAGAATAACTCGCCTATAGCTTTTTCCGGATCTTTTTCTTTTGTTCCCCCTACTACGTTAAACGGCCCGCAGCAACAGAGAATGTGTTATTACGTAGTAAACCATCATGTAAAATATGTCACGTGCGTCTGGGGAAGCGCAAGTAGTATGCACCCACTAAGCTGGGGGAAACAAACGGAAAAGATCCCTTTTTTCGCGTGTGGTTTATATACCCTTTTATTCGATTCGGTGTTCATAAATGTTTCTAACAAGTAACGTGTTTGATTTTATCCTAAATATTATTTGAGTGACGATCTTGTTTAAAACCATTCATATCAACTACTTTTTCTCTTTGTGTTTCTCTTAAAATGGTGTTAACCAGTTACCAAGAAAAAAAGTACGGAGAAAAGACCTTTAGCAATTTTTCTATGCCTTGACTTGTCTAACTACGAGAGCGCTGCCTATAGAAATTGTACCCAAGTTGGGCAGAGATAGTTGTCTCAATGCAATTATGAGATTTATTGCACGAAGAGGCACAACCGAGTACATTAATCATTGACAACGGGACAAACTTTGTTGGAGCTGAAGGAGAGTTTGAAGAGTACATTGTGGAATCAGATGAAGTTCAACCCACACGCGGCACTACACTTTGGAGAAGTATGGGAACGGTTGGTGAGAAATTGCAAAAAAGCAATGAATGCAGTGTTCAAGAACAGATCAGTTACCGAGGACGTTCTTTCAACAACGATGTGTATTGAAGAGCAGACTTTGAACGCAAGACCGTTGACCCCAGTCAGTTCAGATGTTAATGACTTCGAAGCATTGACCCCTAATCACTTTTTGCTTGGAAAAAAGAACGTTTGCTTACCCTATCTACCATGCACAGAAGAATTTGCGGATCATCAAAAGCTCTTCCAACAAACTCAAGACTATGCATATCTCATATGGGACAGATTTCGTAAAGAATATTTGCCAACTCTGAGTAATCGGCAAAAATGGCGATCTATAGCAAACGAAACCCTTAAGGAAGGTGATATCGTTTAATTAATCAATGACAGCTAGAAGCGCCAAAACTACAATCTAGGTCCAGTTACGGAGACCATCGATTGGTCTGACGGTGTTATTCGATCAGCGAAAGTTCGAACCAACAACGGAGTGTACAAGAGACCAGTGGTGCAACTCGCCACAGTTTTACCTCGAGAAGATGTTTTCGCGATAGAAAACAAGGCCGGCGATGCTGTTGCTGAGCTTACTAACTCAATATCTAAAAAGAATAGCGCTTCAAGGCCATTTCAAGCATTAAAATTAGAATAGCTTGACATGCGAAATTTAATGCAACATTCTATGGAAGCCACACAGATTTGTTCACTTTGTTCTACTCGAACTACTGCAACCACCAGCAAAAAAATTCTACGACTTAACAGTATTGCATCAGATTCTTTGCGATTGGATTACGAATCAAGTTGTTATTGATGCGGAATGTTCGACAATAACTTCTACATGGTTAAGAAACTTCCCATGACATCAAATTGACACTGAAAAAATGACGTTATGGAAAGGTATTCACTTTCTTTCGACATCCTATCTACAATCAATCAACAGTTCAGCTTGAAATTAAAATCCACGTGACTAGCAGCATAGGAGCTTGGAAAATCAGCAAAATCAGTTGAAACTCGTAAATTTGATAATATTAAACTAACATACAGTGCATATTGAAGCACACTTTCTTGAGCGGTAAATTACTTGTTATCTTGTCTTGTTTCTGTAGATCATATTAGTGATTGTACAGTTAAAACTTAACTTTGACTTGTTGAAAAAAGAATTAACTTTGGTATTCTCAAAACTTTCTTTCTGAGGAACAAAGTTCCTCAGTAAGAGAAACTCTGTGCAAAGCATAGAGGCTGTTTCTCCTACTGGCTTTAATGAAGCCTAGCATAGTTTTGACATTGGTGGTTATTGAAGCCAATTAGGAAACAGAAAGTTGTTTTTTAAATTGAATCAGGTTTACGGTATCTGAATTGCTTTGAAAGCGCCCCGTTTAACAAGGAGGTTTGCTACAAACCTGAAATTTGGTTGACAGTTAGTTGAAGTCATCTTTGATAATTTTCGGAGAGCCGAATTTATGATTTCGAATTATAAGTTGTGTTATTAACAAAATTTCAATAAAAAATTGATTGTTTTAGTCTTAGTTATTTTGTGATTTTGAGAAAAACAAGTTGTTATACAGCAAAGCTGAGCAATTAGTTATTGAGACTAATTGAACAACAAATAATGCAACGGTAATCTAGAGTATATAGCGGATAATACAGTTCACAAAAGTTAACTGCAAAAACACAATATCCGGACAGATTTGAAACCGCTGAAACGAACTGGGCGGTGTAAAGTTTTCCTTGACTTTGATAGGAGAGCAGCCGTTATAGAAATTGACAGTTTGAAAAGTTTCGAAGAGGGCGCCGTGGTGAAGAAAATTTTTAAAATCATCAGAGAAATTATCATTTTTTTGTGAGAGCCAAATGCAATCATCATGCCACTAATGATGAAACAATTGGGAGGTGATTTCGTTTTGCGTCGTTGAAATTATCTTAGTAATGTTGAATATCAATGACTGCTGATAATTACATAACTTTTGGTTTCGTTTCCTATTTCTTTGTCTCGTGTAGGTCAAAAAATGCATGCTCTACTCACAATACAGTGCTTTGTGTTTCCAGATTTGAAGACTTTTAAACGATAAGTGAGTTCAGCAACGAGATTTCTTCAAAACAGTTTTAAAGCATCTGTTCATTGTTGAAAATACTTTTAAAAACACTGTACAAATTGTATAACTTTAGGGCATATTTTTTGTCACATACCAGAGCACTTTCAAGTTAACTTAATGAAAATCCAAGTGGTGGCAGAAGATTTAAGTCTTTCTAATTTCTTTTTAAATTTTATGTATCATTATCTTGAAAACATTCGTTTCTGTACACCCGGGTTGAGAAAAATCGGAAAAAATGTAAGATAAACTGTGAAAAGTTAGTTTTTTCGCCGCAATTTTCGTACATAATTTTGCGGTGAAATGCGGTGAATGCGGTGAAATTATGTAAGTTCACCGCTAGAGTTCACCACAATTCACCGCTAAAATATGTGAATTCACCGCCCTTACAGGGGTTTAAACCTCTCACCTCCTGCATGTCATCCACTCCTGCTTCCACTGCACTATCTCTCACTAACTTCGGGTATTTTCGTTTTGAATATAAATCAATTTCTACTTTCTTTACAACATGCGCAATGAATTATTTGTAAGATTTGCGATTTTTAGCGGTGACAATACATATATTAGCGGTGAAATGTGATGATTTTTTGTAAGTTCACCGCTTACTCTAGTGGTGAAATCACATAAATTTACCGCTTAGAAAAAATATCAAAAAGATGTAACATTAAGGGGTAGTTTTAGTTGGAGGGTAAATCTAACATTTCCTCCATTACTTCCCATTAATTTCACCGCATTCACACAATTTTAACAATTTTTTGTAAGCAGTGAATTTATGCAAGTTCACCACTAAGTTGAGCGAAGAATTTATGTAATGTTACCGCATTCACCGCTTATCTTACATAATTTGGACACTTTTTTTCGAAGCGGTGAATTTATGTAACTTTACTGCTAAATTTAGCGGTAAAATTATGTAATTTCACCGCTACCAGGCAATAAAGGTTTTTTCACCGCATTCACCGCCTGATTTATGTAATTTCATCGCATTCTCCGCTTATCTTACAAAATTTTTGCATTCACCGCTTATCTTACATAATTTTGCGTTGAATGGCGGTGGCACCTCGATCCGGGCAACAATGCCTGACTATTTCTTAATATTTGTATCAGAGTACTGACTGGCCTTTAATTAGCATATAGATCTATTTCTTTAATTGTCAAATGATATTTTTATTATATAGGTTTGCTTCAAACAATTTGAGCAACTGTTTCTAAAAATCTTGGAAGTCAAAATTGGAAAAGATACGAAAATCTTCAAGTTCTGCTTCAAAAGACCAATTGAAAATTTTTCAGACGATTTTTTTAATGAAGTGACTGAAGCTGGTTTTTCTCTGACTGTTTTTCTCTGAGCGGGCTAGTTCTAAGAAAACAAACTAAAGGAGTAGTTTTCAGCTAACCAGGAGACAAAGGTACCACACCTAGATCAATCCAGGAAAAATTTGATTCTTCCTCGTTTTATTTGGTAGAAATAAACAGTTTCAAACAGCTCTCATATCGATTACAATAGATGGATAACACATAGATTGTAAAAATTTTCAATGCCCAACAAATACAACTGAAACATGCATCCTTTTCAAAGCAATAATAATTAATTAAACTTTGCGAACCAAGCGACAACAGCCAATTTAGCAAAATAATTTCAACTTATTTTGGAAAAAGCTTGCAAGGAAGCGCAAGCTATGTGAAACCCCGCATGTTTAGCTAAGCATTCAGCCCAAACTTCATTGCCCAATCTTGAAATACACCTCTTCAACAACTTTTAACAACTTCAATTTCTTTGTTTCAAAATAGGTCCCCTCTGAAAATGTGGAATAGATAAAAAAATACTAGCACGGAAAATTTATAACTTCGAAAACCACATAAAATGGTTTGAAAATAACCTACATATCTGTTTAAAAGAGTGAAAATTGTTGTTTAAGTACATTTTCATTTTGGTTGACTGCACTTATTGTAATATAAACCATTGGATGCCTCGGGTTTTTAAAGTTTACCTTCATACATACTCTTGAAACGCCCATAGAAATGATTTCCAAATAGTCTAACAAAACAGTGCATATTCCTGGCTGTGTTCTTCTGAATTTTTGTTCTGTGATAGGTTCATAATATTTGAATTGAAAAGGAAAAATTACATTATGACAGCACTATACACAATCAGGCAAAAACAAAGTTTTTGTCCTTAAAGCAATTTGTCCTAAAGTTTTCGACATTTTGAATGGAGTTTGAGAGAAAAGTTTTTGTGTTAACTGAGTTATCTAACCATGCAGCCAATAGAACATTCGTAACAAAGCGTAGTTTTGAATTCGATGCTGTAACAAAAACAGCTTCCCAAGATGAGACGTCATATTGGGTGCGTAAATCCGCGAGTTTGTCACAGTTAAAAAGCAGATGATCAAGTTCCTTATGACAAATTCCTCTTGACAAAAACTGTTAAGTAGGGATTCAGCATAATAGTGAAGCCAACGCACTTTTTCAGAAATCAAAGTAATATAACATAGTCGGGAAAGCAATTCTTTTTGATCACAGATCTTTTTTGGTAACAGTCTGATTTCCAAAGTTTACAAAGGAAGGGTTTAGGATATTTATAATCTATATTGAATAGAGCAGCAGATTTCCGAAGTCGTTCACATTTTGAATCTTTAAATTTGAACATTGACACGTTATACACTGTTTTGAACATTGGCGTAGGATGCAGACGTCTTGATGGGATATCTTGGTCGGTGACAAGTTGCATGCCATCATTGATGACGAAGTGAAAATGTTGTAGTGGCTTCAAACCATCGGGATAGTAAATGATGGTATTGAGCGAACAATAGACTAAATGGGCAGCGGCAAGTTGAGCAGGAACCTACTGAAGACCAATTCCACCATATGCTACATTCAGATACATAATGTCAGCTATTACTTCCTTTTTCTTTCCACTTTACAATGAGGAATTCACTTCTGATTGACGCTTTATTAATTTTGATCAAGTGGAGTTTGGGTGCTTCGCTATAAAGAGCAACTTCATGACAAATATTTTCTATAGCGAGAGCCTTTGCTCTCATTGTTCTACTGCGTGCAATGGTACATTTGTTTTTTACTGATTAACTCTTTCGTTAGAGCTAATAGACCAGTTTTGGGGTCATCATGGTTGAAATAAAAATCTTGATTTTTGCTTCTTTCACAGAGTTATACCCAATCAAATTACGAATGGATTGTATAACCGACTGTCACTGTTAATTTCCAATGATGTTTGATCACAGAAGTCACTGATTACATCAAAGAGCTTTTCCAGAGATTTAAGTTTAATGCAACAGGTGATGTCTTCAGCAAGGCTTGTGTTTTTCTCGCGAAAACGTTCTTTTTTTGCTCAGGTTAATCAAATCACTTCAGAAGAGGCTCAACATCTAATACGAACAACAAAGTTGATAATTAACAACATTGTTTATCTCCACGGTTGATGCAAACTGGGGAGAATAGATGGTCATTTGTTTCAAAAAGCGCTTCATTCGAACTACATTGATTTGATTGCGCGAAAAGTATTTTCATCAAAATTAAGTCCTGTGAGTAATTCATACAAGTAGTTTCCGTCAATTTTATTAATGTCTTCGGAAAAGTC
This sequence comes from Convolutriloba macropyga, assembly GCF_964194025.1. NCBI lineage: Eukaryota > Metazoa > Xenacoelomorpha > Acoela > Convolutidae > Convolutriloba > Convolutriloba macropyga. The sequence continues at coordinate 16,283 of NW_027449725.1, forward strand.
AATAGACACAAGACAACGGTTCAGCTTTTCCTTTTTTTCTTTATATATAAATCGCTGAATGAATATTCCTCTGTGGTAGATAAGCAAATTGTTATGGATTGTTAATTTTGTTCAAAGCATTCTTGACCGGTTCTGTTAGAATGTGAGACGGTATTTTAGCATCTGTGTCCAGTAGATTGATAGGGCGAAAGTCTTTCAGATGATCAGAGTGTTTCATTTTAGAAAGCGATTTAACTATTGGAAGACAAAGACTTGGTAACAAACAACATTTAATGATGGCGTTATTGTAGACAAGAGATGAAATAGGGCTTAGCTCCCTGATAAAAACACGATAAAAACTAGAGGTGAGCCCATCAGCACCAGGAGCACTCTTGAAACTTAAATTCTGATAGTCATTTTTTACTTCACTAACCGTTATTTCAACACCTACTTCTATGTCGTTATCTACCTGATTGGAATCAAAGGACTTTTTAATAAGCTTTGAGTTATCAGATCTCGATTTTTGCTGATATAGTTCATTGAAGTATGACTTAAAGACTGACAAGATTTTAGTAGGGCAGTTGATAGTATCACCTTTTATTTTGAAATACGAGATATTTTTCCACTTGTTTTCAGAAGTCTTCTACTATTTAAGTGCTGGCGAATACCACCGTTACATTGTCTCCAAATTTTTGAAGAAACTTTCTTTCAGGTTTGGCTCTTTGGCTACAAATTATATCAAAATTTTAATCACCATTTTCAAAGACTTTCCGTGCCTTATAGTCAGTATTTTCAAGCCTCTTTTTGTGCGACTGTTCAGCTCTTGTTTTTTTTAATGGATTGCACACACAACAGATCACGCATGAATAACTTTTGCTGTTCATACTCAATTTTGATATAATCAGACTGAAAGTCAGATGTTCGCAGATGTTTAGAGAGAAACTGGTACTTGGGCTTAATGACACTTTCATTGAGTTTGCAGTAACTTGTGCCCCTTTCTGGTCTATTTTTTAATCAACTATGTTGTAATAAGTAACGGTCTGAGTAAGAGTTTCTTTGCACTTATGCATGTAATCAAATTTGGTTCCACTTCAGTAAAGCAGTAATCACTTCGAGAGAAAGAATGCTGTCGCTCATCAAAATGTATAAATTGTCAATTACTGGAAAAAAAGCAATTTCGAGGCGGCAATGTTTTTCCAGAACTTCAAAAAGCTTTCTGAAACAAGATATCCGAACATCATTTTGACGCAGAACATTTGAAGTAATTTCTTTCTGACAATCGAAAGCATTCAAATCCCCTGCAAAGAATATTTCAATGTCCTTTGAAAAGTTTAGTGTATTATGCAAATCAGTGCAAGCAGTCGTATGCATGCACAAACTCATGTACACGTTGCATAAAGTAATATCTAATTCGCAGAAATAAAAGAATTGACATGTGTCATCGCTTGGAACTAAAGAAGTAGTACCCAAGTCCTTACTCCACAAAAATTAGAAGCCCGCCACATTTACTTGATGCAGTATTAAAGTATTAAAGTAATTCCTAATGCAATACTGTATTATGTCAAATTATTGTGTTATGGGCAACTATAATTCTACTTGATAAGCTGATTAGGACACCAGATAAATCCAAAATATTATCATATCTTAAGTTGAAATTATTATATTATTATATTATATAATTATTTATAAACGAAACTGATGGAAATATTCAGTCGAGAAGAAAAATTTGGGGGACAGAGGTTATATTAAACAGAGCAAGTTGATTACTTCATGAAACCAGTTGCTGAAGTTCACAAGTCAAGAAGTTTAAACTATTATAATAACAAAAGGCCTACAAACAAGATTTACTAACAGAACTTAACGCACAATCTTTTTTGTACTTCTTTGAGTACTCTTCTTATAGAACGACAAAGTCACAATAGAGTATACCACTAAAACTATGTACAGTTTTGATAGAGTAATTGTTAACGTTGCATACAGGTGATCTAATTGATATGTAATGACATATGCACAGCGTTTTTAACTACGACAGCTTAAGAAATTCCTAATCTAGTCTTTTATGATTTGCTAACATCAGGTTATTTTGTGCAATTATTTCTCATACTTTGGGAGCATGTATGACGAGGACAGAGGGTGGGGGGGGGGACTTCAGTAAGATTATGATATTTTCCCGTGATGTTTGGGTCTGATCTGACTAGAGTAATTGTCCTTTAGTGCATCTAATCGCCAAATATGATACGTTAATTTTTGATCTTAATGAAGACAAAGCTACATCAAAATATATGTTTTCAAATAAATTAAAACCTGACAAGTGTTTACTTGACAAACAAAAATCTTAATTTGGCCTCTGATAATTTTGATTTTCAATTTTTAAAACTTGCCAACTTACAATTTTCAAAACAGCCCCCTCCCCCAGGTTCTGTAAAATTCGTAAAATTTGTTATTAAAGAAGAAAGATTATCTTAAACGATTGATCATCTGTGTTACCCCACACAAGATTCGATGTTGATCTGACAACATTTTGCAAACTGGTAGCTAATCTTGCGAAGCTAATCTCACAAAAAAACTTGAAAAATTCTTGCAAGATTAACATCGATTCTCGATTAGGGTATCAAGCAAACTATGTCTTACAAAAGTGCTTTTTACAACCCATCTTTATCTGACAAGAGTGGAATGAGTGGAAAAAGTGGAAAGAGTGGAAAAAGTGGAAAGAGTAGAAAAAGTGGAAAGAGTGGAAAAAGTGGAAAGAGTGAGGAGAAGAAGAAGAACGACAACAAAACTGACGATGGATCCTCCAAAGTCAGTTCTTCTAAAAGCAGCTCTTCTGTCAAATACGACAGCGTTAAAGAAGAAAAACAACAGGTTTTGATCACATGCATATCAACTACTTGGATTTTGTATCTTATATCTATCTATCTATCTATCTATCTATCTATCTATCTATCTATCTATCTATCTATCTATCTATCTATCTATCTATCTATCTATCTATCTACCTATCTATCTATCTATCTATCTATCTATCTATCTATCTATCTATCTATCTATCTATCTATCTATCTATCTATCTATCTATCTATCTATCTATCTATCTATCTATCTATCTATCTATCTATCTATCTATCTATCTATCTATCTATCTATCTATCTATCTATCTATCTATCTATCTATCTATCTATCTATCTATCTATCTATCTATCTATCTATCTATCTATCTATCTATCTATCTATCTATCTATCTATCTATCTATCTATCTATCTATCTATCTATCTATCTATCTATCTATCTATCTATCTATCTATCTATCTATCTATCTATCTATCTATCTATCTATCTATCTATCTATCTATCTATCTATCTATCTATCTATCTATCTATCTATCTATCTATCTATCTATCTATCTATCA
>NW_027449726.1:2500-15000 GCF_964194025.1 Convolutriloba macropyga
AAGAAGAATTCCGAGGAAAACTTCTGCTCGATTCATTAACAAGATTTGCCAAAAGACGACAACTACACTACTCGGTAGCCGAGAATATAATATCAAGGCATTGAGTATGGTAACGCTCACTCCAGTTCCCCTTCAACAGTTTCACGTACTTTTCACTCTCTCTTCAGAGTGCTTTTCAACTTTCCCTCACGGTACTTGTTTACTATCGGTCTCGCTTTATAATTAGCTTTTGGAGAGACATATCTCCAGCTTCGAGTTGCACTTTCAAACAACTCTACTCATAGGAATGAGCCATTATGACTGGTATCGAAAATGACCTTTACAGGATTTTCACCTTCTTTGATGCTACTTTCCAGTAGACATCAGGACAAATTCACCAGTCTAGCATCAAACCATACCGGACACCGAGAAATGTTGCCATTTCTCTTCCCGATGAGCTTTTCCCTGTTCATTCGCCATTACTAAGGGATTCTCAGTTGATTTCTTTTCCTCCCCTTACTGATATGCTTAAGTTAAGGGGGTTCTCTCGCCCAATTCAGGTTATGTAGTTGATTGTCTCTTAATTGGTTCACTGACCAATATGAGACAGAAACCGATTCAGCAGTTTTGTTCGCTACTACTATCAAACACAGGTCGAAGTTTCCATTCAGTCATTAATTCCAACTTTCAAATGTTGTTGTTTCAGCTTTCGCTTACTAGAAGCAACATAATACTCGCTGCAATACAGACCTCGGGAAACCCTCACCGTGAATAAGGTTCACTCACATATTTCACTACATTTTGCGTGGGATTGGAGATGAGGCTACTCGTTCTTGCTCAGTACTAGGCTGAAAATTAACGAAACTTCGTTACAAACGTTCACATGTTGATGTTTCCGCTTTCGCGTACTCGAAACAACATAATACTAGTCTTTGTAATTTAGTTTCATAATTTCAACTGTTCTCATGCAGAATTTTTGCTCATTCTTATCCCAAATTTTGACCTGGCTACTAGTTACACTCCTTGTACTTATTGCAAAATGACCACAAATTTCAACAGCTTTCACATGTTGCTGTTTCGGCTTTCGCTTACTACAGTCAACATAATACTCGTTGCAAAATAAGTGCTCGGCATCTGCAATTTTCCAAAGACGAAGTTTCGCCAGTTCAATTTTCGCTCGCCAATTATGGCTACTAATTCACACGGTACTGAGCTCAACAACATTAAATTTGTTCAGCAAGACTTTCACATGTTGATGTTTTGGCTTTCGCCTACTAGAAGCAACATAATACTCGTCTTGTTAGCTCATTCAATGAGAATAGCTTTTCCCGTTGAGAATTTTTGCCTTCAATTGGCGTTGTAGTGAGTTTGGCTACTCAGATCACCAAATACTTGTGACAATTCGAACCAGAAATGTTTTCAATTTTCACATGCTGATGTTTCGGATTCAACCTACTAGAAGCAGCATAATACTTGTATTCAACAATTTCTGTATCAAATCCCAGTTTTCTCTGGTGCATCTTTGCCAAACTATTCCAAACTGCCTGAGTCTGAATACCAATTACAGGTACTAGTAAATGCACGTTACTAAGGACTATATAGTTCTAGGTTACTGTACACAACGACGTTCACATGTTGATGTTTCAGCTGCCGCTTACTAGAAACAACATAATACTTATCGTGCATACCTTTCCATAACTTGTCCTTTTCAGATGCATTAGTTTCCCTTTGTCTTGGCTTCTACAGTCAGACTGGCTACTAGTAACAGCACAGTACTAATCACATATCGTTCTACAGTTTGCAGACAACTTTCACATGTTGATGTTTCAGCTTTCGCCTACTAGAAACAACATAATACTCGCTGTATACATTTGTAGTTCTCTATGTAACTTTCATGTGAAGAAGTTTCGCCAGTCTTTTTGACTGTCTCAAATCTGAGTCATGCTTAGGCTACTAGTTGCTTCATAGTACTTATCGCCTCGAGATCATTGAACAAAACTTGATTTTCACATGTTGCTGTTTCAGCTTCCGCTTACTAGAAACAACATAATACTAGTCTCATTAAGTTCCGTCTCTTTGCAATTTTCTTATGAAGAAAATTCGCCATCACAATGACTCCAGCAGTTCTTGATCAAGGAATGCAATCATTGATCAGAATGCTATTATTTGAATCGGTTCTGCTTTAAGTGTTCCAATTTTATTGGAAGCACCAACAATAGAACATCAATGTGTTCAATCGAGAGTTATATAACCCTGAATCGGACGCAGTCAACAGCCGAAGCCGAGACCGCCTTTTGCGTTAGAGAGGTCGGTAAACAAATCTTGCGATTCATACCGAATTAACACATATAGCTGTGCTCCTCTTCGTAAAGCGAGCCAAGTGATCCCCTGTTGAAGGATGTATTTGGACCAATCTAGTAGCATTTGGTTTCCAACAAGCTCTCCCAAGTTAGCTTACTTATTGGGCTTTTCAACCAATTCGGTTGGCTACAAGCATCATCAAAGTACTAGCCACAGTTTGATCGCAAAATTCTACGACTTTCACATGTTGATGTTTCGGCTTGCGCTTAGCCTACTATAAGCAACATAATACTAGTCATATCATAGAGCGTGATCAGCTTGTGACGTTCTCATGATGAAGTTTCACCAACAGTGTCTCACTTCGAGCTTAAATCCAGCTACTAGTAACTACACAGTACTGACTGCAACGATAACTTTTATCTATACCTTTCACATGCTGCGCTTTCGGCCAGGGCCTACTAACGTCAACATAATACTCGATATAAACTTTTGTTCATGATGCAGCTTCCCCATGCAGAAGTTTCGCCTTCAAATGCTCTCTTGGCCATATGACGTAAGAAAAGGTTACTAGTAACATCACAGTACTAGCCACAGTTTGATTGCAAAATTCTACGACTTTCACATGTTGATGTTTCGGCTTGCGCTTAGCCTACTAGAAGCAACATAATACTAGTCATATCATAGAGCGTGATCAGCTTGTGACGTTCTCATGATGAAGTTTCACCAACAGTGTCTCATTTCGAGCTTAAATCCAGCTACTAGTAACTACACAGTACTGACTGCAACGCTAACTTTTATCTATACCTTTCACATGCTGCGCTTTCGGCCAGGGCCTACTAACGTCAACATAATACTCGATATAAACTTTTGTTCATGATGCAGCTTCCCCATGCAGAAGTTTCGCCTTCAAATGCTCTCTTGGCCATATGACGTAACACAAGGTTACTAGTAACATCACAGTACTAGCCACAATTTGATCGCAAAATTCTACGACTTTCACATGTTGATGTTTCGGCTTGCGCTTAGCCTACTATAAGCAACATAATACTAGTCATATCATAGAGCGTGATCAGCTTGTGACGTTCTCATGATGAAGTTTCACCAACAGTGTCTCACTTCGAGCTTAAATCCAGCTACTAGTAACTACACAGTACTGACTGCAACGATAACTTTTATCTATACCTTTCACATGCTGCGCTTTCGGCCAGGGCCTACTAACGTCAACATAATACTCGATATAAACTTTTGTTCATGATGCAGCTTCCCCATGCAGAAGTTTCGCCTTCAAATGCTCTCTTGGCCATATGACGTAAGAAAAGGTTACTAGTAACATCACAGTACTAGCCACAGTTTGATTGCAAAATTCTACGACTTTCACATGTTGATGTTTCGGCTTGCGCTTAGCCTACTAGAAGCAACATAATACTAGTCATATCATAGAGCGTGATCAGCTTGTGACGTTCTCATGATGAAGTTTCACCAACAGTGTCTCATTTCGAGCTTAAATCCAGCTACTAGTAACTACACAGTACTGACTGCAACGCTAACTTTTATCTATACCTTTCACATGCTGCGCTTTCGGCCAGGGCCTACTAACGTCAACATAATACTCGATATAAACTTTTGTTCATGATGCAGCTTCCCCATGCAGAAGTTTCGCCTTCAAATGCTCTCTTGGCCATATGACGTAACACAAGGTTACTAGTAACATCACAGTACTAGCCACAATTTGATCGCAAAATTCTACGACTTTCACATGTTGATGTTTCGGCTTGCGCTTAGCCTACTATAAGCAACATAATACTAGTCATATCATAGAGCGTGATCAGCTTGTGACGTTCTCATGATGAAGTTTCACCAACAGTGTCTCACTTCGAGCTTAAATCCAGCTACTAGTAACTACACAGTACTGACTGCAACGATAACTTTTATCTATACCTTTCACATGCTGCGCTTTCGGCCAGGGCCTACTAACGTCAACATAATACTCGATATAAACTTTTGTTCATGATGCAGCTTCCCCATGCAGAAGTTTCGCCTTCAAATGCTCTCTTGGCCATATGACGTAACACAAGGTTACTAGTAACATCACAGTACTAGCCACAATTTGATCGCAAAATTCTACGACTTTCACATGTTGATGTTTCGGCTTGCGCTTAGCCTACTATAAGCAACATAATACTAGTCATATCATAGAGCGTGATCAGCTTGTGACGTTCTCATGATGAAGTTTCACCAACAGTGTCTCACTTCGAGCTTAAATCCAGCTACTAGTAACTACACAGTACTGACTGCAACGATAACTTTTATCTATACCTTTCACATGCTGCGCTTTCGGCCAGGGCCTACTAATGTCAACATAATACTCGATATAAACTTTTGTTCATGATGCAGCTTCCCCATGCAGAAGTTTCGCCTTCAAATGCTCTCTTGGCCATATGACGTAACACAAGGTTACTAGTAACATCACAGTACTAGCCACAATTTGATCGCAAAATTCTACGACTTTCACATGTTGATGTTTCGGCTTGCGCTTAGCCTACTAGAAGCAACATAATACTAGTCATATCATAGAGCTTGATCAGCTTGTGACATTCTCATGATGAAGTTTCACCAACAGTGTCTCATTTTGAGCTTAAATCCAGCTACTAGTAACTACACAGTACTGACTGCAACAATAACTTTTATCTATACCTTTCACATGCTGCGTTTTCGGCCAAGGCCTACTAACGTCAACATAATACTCGATATAAAATTTTGATCATGATGCAGCTTTCCCATGCAGAAGTTTCGCCTTCAAATGCTCTCTTGGCCATATGACGGAACACCAGGTTACTAGTAACATCACAGTACTAGCCACAGTTTGATTGCAAAATTCTACGACTTTCACATGTTGATGTTTCGGCTTGCGCTTAGCCTACTAGAAGCAACATAATACTAGTCATATCATAGAGCGTGATCAGCTTGTGACGTTCTCATGATGAAGTTTCACCAATAGTGTTTCATTCGAATTGGTTCTGCTTTAAGCTCTCCAATTGTTTTGGATGAACCAGTTTTGCCCTTCGAAGCCACTTTTGTGAGCTTTTGTGGGTCTTTACCAAGAGGATATACCTCAAGGCCTCTTTCAATTCCTTTAAGTTCTTTCAACTCCTTTACAGTTTCTCAAGCTAACTCAAGCTAACTCAAGCTAACTCAAGCTAACTCAAGCTAACTCAAGCTAGTTCAAGCTAACTCAAGCTAACTCAAGCTAACTCAAGCTAGCTAAAGCTAACTCAAGCTAACTCAAGCTAACTCAAGCTAACCCGAGCTAACTCAAGCTAACTCAAGGTAGCTAAAGCTAGTTCAAGCTAACTCAAGCTAGCTAAAGCTAAGACAAGCTAACTCAAGCTAACTCAAGCTAACTCAAGCTAACTCAAGCTAACTAAAGCTAGTTCAAGCTAACTCAAGCTAGCTAAAGCTAACTCAAGCTAACTCAAGCTAACTCAAGCTAGCTCAAGCTAACTCAAGCTAGTTCAAGCTAACTCAAGCTAGCTAAAGCTAACTCAAGCTAACTCAAGCTAACTCAAGCTAACTCAAGCTAGCTAAAGCTAACTCAAGCTAACTCAAGCTAACCCGAGCTAACTCAAGCTAGCTCAAGCTAACCCAAGCTAGCTAAAGCTAACTCAAGCTAACTCAAGCTAATTCAAGCTAACTCAAGCTAACTCAAGCTAACTCAAGCTAACTCAAGCTAGCTAAAGCTAACTCAAGCTAACTCAAGCTAACTCAAGCTAACCCGAGCTAACTCAAGCTAACTCAAGGTAGCTAAAGCTAGTTCAAGCTAACTCAAGCTAGCTAAAGCTAAGACAAGCTAACTCAAGCTAACTCAAGCTAACTCAAGCTAACTCAAGCTAACTCAAGCTAACTCAAGCTAGCTAAAGCTAACTCAAGCTAACTCAAGCTAACTCAAGCTAACCCGAGCTAACTCAAGCTAACTCAAGGTAGCTAAAGCTAGTTCAAGCTAACTCAAGCTAGCTAAAGCTAAGACAAGCTAACTCAAGCTAACTCAAGCTAACTCAAGCTAACTCAAGCTAACTAAAGCTAGTTCAAGCTAACTCAAGCTAGCTAAAGCTAACTCAAGCTAACTCAAGCTAACTCAAGCTAGCTCAAGCTAACTCAAGCTAGTTCAAGCTAACTCAAGCTAGCTAAAGCTAACTCAAGCTAACTCAAGCTAACTCAAGCTAACTCAAGCTAGCTAAAGCTAACTCAAGCTAACTCAAGCTAACCCGAGCTAACTCAAGCTAGCTCAAGCTAACCCAAGCTAGCTAAAGCTAACTCAAGCTAACTCAAGCTAATTCAAGCTAACTCAAGCTAACTCAAGCTAACTCAAGCTAACTCAAGCTAGCTAAAGCTAACTCAAGCTAACTCAAGCTAACTCAAGCTAACCCGAGCTAACTCAAGCTAACTCAAGGTAGCTAAAGCTAGTTCAAGCTAACTCAAGCTAGCTAAAGCTAAGACAAGCTAACTCAAGCTAACTCAAGCTAACTCAAGCTAACTCAAGCTAACTCAAGCTAACTCAAGCTAGTTCAAGCTAACTCAAGCTAACTCAAGCTAACTCAAGCTAGCTAAAGCTAACTCAAGCTAACTCAAGCTAACTCAAGCTAACCCGAGCTAACTCAAGCTAACTCAAGGTAGCTAAAGCTAGTTCAAGCTAGCTCAAGCTAGCTAAAGCTAAGACAAGCTAACTCAAGCTAACTCAAGCTAACTCAAGCTAACTCAAGCTAGTTCAAGCTAACTCAAGCTAGCTAAAGCTAACTCAAGCTAACTCAAGCTAACTCAAGCTAGCTCAAGCTAACTCAAGCTAGTTCAAGCTAACTCAAGCTAGCTAAAGCTAACTCAAGCTAACTCAAGCTAACTCAAGCTAGCTCAAGCTAACTCAAGCTAACTCAAGCTAACTCAAGCTAACCCGAGCTAACTCAAGCTAACTCAAGGTAGCTAAAGCTAGTTCAAGCTAGCTCAAGCTAGCTAAAGCTAAGACAAGCTAACTCAAGCTAACTCAAGCTAACTCAAGCTAACTCAAGCTAGTTCAAGCTAACTCAAGCTAGCTAAAGCTAACTCAAGCTAACTCAAGCTAACTCAAGCTAGCTCAAGCTAACTCAAGCTAGTTCAAGCTAACTCAAGCTAGCTAAAGCTAACTCAAGCTAACTCAAGCTAACTCAAGCTAGCTCAAGCTAACTCAAGCTAGTTCAAGCTAACTCAAGCTAGCTAAAGCTAACTCAAGCTAACTCAAGCTAACTCAAGCTAACTCAAGCTAGCTAAAGCTAACTCAAGCTAACTCAAGCTAACCCGAGCTAACTCAAGCTAGCTCAAGCTAACCCAAGCTAGCTAAAGCTAACTCAAGCTAACTCAAGCTAATTCAAGCTAACTCAAGCTAACTCAAGCTAACTCAAGCTAACTCAAGCTAGCTAAAGCTAACTCAAGCTAACTCAAGCTAACTCAAGCTAACCCGAGCTAACTCAAGCTAACTCAAGGTAGCTAAAGCTAGTTCAAGCTAACTCAAGCTAGCTAAAGCTAAGACAAGCTAACTCAAGCTAACTCAAGCTAACTCAAGCTAACTCAAGCTAACTCAAGCTAGTTCAAGCTAACTCAAGCTAACTCAAGCTAACTCAAGCTAGCTAAAGCTAACTCAAGCTAACTCAAGCTAACTCAAGCTAACCCGAGCTAACTCAAGCTAACTCAAGGTAGCTAAAGCTAGTTCAAGCTAGCTCAAGCTAGCTAAAGCTAAGACAAGCTAACTCAAGCTAACTCAAGCTAACTCAAGCTAGTTCAAGCTAACTCAAGCTAGCTAAAGCTAACTCAAGCTAACTCAAGCTAACTCAAGCTAGCTCAAGCTAACTCAAGCTAGTTCAAGCTAACTCAAGCTAGCTAAAGCTAACTCAAGCTAACTCAAGCTAACTCAAGCTAACTCAAGCTAGCTAAAGCTAACTCAAGCTAACTCAAGCTAACCCGAGCTAACTCAAGCTAGCTCAAGCTAACCCAAGCTAGCTAAAGCTAACTCAAGCTAACTCAAGCTAATTCAAGCTAACTCAAGCTAACTCAAGCTAACTCAAGCTAACTCAAGCTAGCTAAAGCTAACTCAAGCTAACTCAAGCTAACTCAAGCTAACCCGAGCTAACTCAAGCTAACTCAAGGTAGCTAAAGCTAGTTCAAGCTAACTCAAGCTAGCTAAAGCTAAGACAAGCTAACTCAAGCTAACTCAAGCTAACTCAAGCTAACTCAAGCTAACTCAAGCTAACTCAAGCTAGTTCAAGCTAACTCAAGCTAACTCAAGCTAACTCAAGCTAGCTAAAGCTAACTCAAGCTAACTCAAGCTAACTCAAGCTAACCCGAGCTAACTCAAGCTAACTCAAGGTAGCTAAAGCTAGTTCAAGCTAACTCAAGCTAGCTAAAGCTAAGACAAGCTAACTCAAGCTAACTCAAGCTAACTCAAGCTAACTCAAGCTAACTAAAGCTAGTTCAAGCTAACTCAAGCTAGCTAAAGCTAACTCAAGCTAACTCAAGCTAACTCAAGCTAGCTCAAGCTAACTCAAGCTAGTTCAAGCTAACTCAAGCTAGCTAAAGCTAACTCAAGCTAACTCAAGCTAACTCAAGCTAACTCAAGCTAGCTAAAGCTAACTCAAGCTAACTCAAGCTAACCCGAGCTAACTCAAGCTAGCTCAAGCTAACCCAAGCTAGCTAAAGCTAACTCAAGCTAACTCAAGCTAATTCAAGCTAACTCAAGCTAACTCAAGCTAACTCAAGCTAACTCAAGCTAGCTAAAGCTAACTCAAGCTAACTCAAGCTAACTCAAGCTAACCCGAGCTAACTCAAGCTAACTCAAGGTAGCTAAAGCTAGTTCAAGCTAACTCAAGCTAGCTAAAGCTAAGACAAGCTAACTCAAGCTAACTCAAGCTAACTCAAGCTAACTCAAGCTAACTCAAGCTAGTTCAAGCTAACTCAAGCTAACTCAAGCTAACTCAAGCTAGCTAAAGCTAACTCAAGCTAACTCAAGCTAACTCAAGCTAACCCGAGCTAACTCAAGCTAACTCAAGGTAGCTAAAGCTAGTTCAAGCTAGCTCAAGCTAGCTAAAGCTAAGACAAGCTAACTCAAGCTAACTCAAGCTAACTCAAGCTAGTTCAAGCTAACTCAAGCTAGCTAAAGCTAACTCAAGCTAACTCAAGCTAACTCAAGCTAGCTCAAGCTAACTCAAGCTAGTTCAAGCTAACTCAAGCTAGCTAAAGCTAACTCAAGCTAACTCAAGCTAACTCAAGCTAACTCAAGCTAGCTAAAGCTAACTCAAGCTAACTCAAGCTAACCCGAGCTAACTCAAGCTAGCTCAAGCTAACCCAAGCTAGCTAAAGCTAACTCAAGCTAACTCAAGCTAATTCAAGCTAACTCAAGCTAACTCAAGCTAACTCAAGCTAACTCAAGCTAGCTAAAGCTAACTCAAGCTAACTCAAGCTAACTCAAGCTAACCCGAGCTAACTCAAGCTAACTCAAGGTAGCTAAAGCTAGTTCAAGCTAACTCAAGCTAGCTAAAGCTAAGACAAGCTAACTCAAGCTAACTCAAGCTAACTCAAGCTAACTCAAGCTAACTCAAGCTAACTCAAGCTAGTTCAAGCTAACTCAAGCTAACTCAAGCTAACTCAAGCTAGCTAAAGCTAACTCAAGCTAACTCAAGCTAACTCAAGCTAACCCGAGCTAACTCAAGCTAACTCAAGGTAGCTAAAGCTAGTTCAAGCTAACTCAAGCTAGCTAAAGCTAAGACAAGCTAACTCAAGCTAACTCAAGCTAACTCAAGCTAACTCAAGCTAACTAAAGCTAGTTCAAGCTAACTCAAGCTAGCTAAAGCTAACTCAAGCTAACTCAAGCTAACTCAAGCTAGCTCAAGCTAACTCAAGCTAGTTCAAGCTAACTCAAGCTAGCTAAAGCTAACTCAAGCTAACTCAAGCTAACTCAAGCTAACTCAAGCTAGCTAAAGCTAACTCAAGCTAACTCAAGCTAACCCGAGCTAACTCAAGCTAGCTCAAGCTAACCCAAGCTAGCTAAAGCTAACTCAAGCTAACTCAAGCTAATTCAAGCTAACTCAAGCTAACTCAAGCTAACTCAAGCTAACTCAAGCTAGCTAAAGCTAACTCAAGCTAACTCAAGCTAACTCAAGCTAACCCGAGCTAACTCAAGCTAACTCAAGGTAGCTAAAGCTAGTTCAAGCTAACTCAAGCTAGCTAAAGCTAAGACAAGCTAACTCAAGCTAACTCAAGCTAACTCAAGCTAACTCAAGCTAACTCAAGCTAGTTCAAGCTAACTTAATGAAGTTAACCCAAGCTAACTTGGGTTAATGAAGTCAAACTCAAGCTAACCCGAGCTAACTCAAGCTAACTCAAGCTAATTCAAGCTAACTCAAGCTAACTCAAGCTAATTCAAGCTAACTCAAGCTAATTCAAGCTAACTCAAGCTAGCTCAAGCTAACTCAAGCTAACCCAAGCTAACTTAAGCTAGCTTAAGCTAATTAAAGCTAATTAAAGCTAACTCAAGCTAACCCAAGCTAACTTAAGCTAGCTCTAGCTGGCTGCCACTGTTAGGCCATTTGGGAGCGCTTTTCTCGCACTCTGATTGGCTGCCACTGTTAGGCCATTTGGGAGCGCTTTTCTCGCACTCTGATTGGCTGCCACTGTTAGGCCATTTGGGAGCGCTTTTCTCGCACTCTGATTGGCTGCCACTGTTAGGCCATTTGGGAGCGCTTTTCTCGCACTCTGATTGGCTGCCACTGTTAGGCCATTTGGGAGCGCTTTTCTCGCACTCTGATTGGCTGCCACTGTTAGGCCATTTGGGAGCGCTTTTCTCGCACTCTGATTGGCTGCCACTGTTAGGCCATTTGGGAGCGCTTTTCTCGCACTCTGATTGGCTGCCACTGTTAGGCCATTTGGGAGCGCTTTTCTCGCACTCTGATTGGCTGCCACTGTTAGGCCATTTGGGAGCGCTTTTCTCGCACTCTGATTGGCTGCCACTGTTAGGCCATTTGGGAGCGCTTTTCTCGCACTCTGATTGGCTGCCACTGTTAGGCCATTTGGGAGCGCTTTTCTCGCACTCTGATTGGCTGCCACTGTTAGGCCATTTGGGAGCGCTTTTCTCGCACTCTGATTGGCTGCCACTGTTAGGCCATTTGGGAGCGCTTTTCTCGCACTCTGATTGGCTGCCACTGTTAGGCCATTTGGGAGCGCTTTTCTCGCACTCTGATTGGCTGCCACTGTTAGGCCATTTGGGAGCGCTTTTCTCGCACTCTGATTGGCTGCCACTGTTAGGCCATTTGGGAGCGCTTTTCTCGCACTCTGATTGGCTGCCACTGTTAGGCCATTTGGGAGCGCTTTTCTCGCACTCTGATTGGCTGCCACTGTTAGGCCATTTGGGAGCGCTTTTCTCGCACTCTGATTGGCTGCCACTGTTAGGCCATTTGGGAGCGCTTTTCTCGCACTCTGATTGGCTGCCACTGTTAGGCCATTTGGGAGCGCTTTTCTCGCACTCTGATTGGCTGCCACTGTTAGGCCATTTGGGAGCGCTTTTCTCGCACTCTGATTGGCTGCCACTGTTAGGCCATTTGGGAGCGCTTTTCTCGCACTCTGATTGGCTGCCAGTGTTAGGCCATTTGGGAGCGCTTTTCTCGCACTCTGATTGGCTGCCAGTGTTAGGCCATTTGGGAGCGCTTTTCTCGCACTCTGATTGGCTGCCAGTGTTAGGCCATTTGGGAGCGCATAGATGACGAGGCAACACTTTCAGACAGCAAAGCGATGCTTCAGCTTACTTCAGCTAATTTAGAACACAACCGAACATTTGTAGCAAGACACCGCACAACCTTGGCTGCTTGGTTGCCTGAGCACAAGTTCAAGTTCTTTCCCAGTGCCGTAACACGACACTGGAATTTTCACCAAATGTCAACCACCGTTTGCCGTACACTCCGAATTATGTTACGGTGCTTATTGGCTAGAGAAGAACTCAAAAGTATGAGTTGATTGCAAGGCAGTAGACATGGTTTCGCACAGCATAGATCAACATAGAATAAAACTCTCTGCAGAATTTTGATCTTCCTTCTTCCTAACTCAAATGAGTAGCGAGGTCCATATCATGCACCACCGAGAGACTATCTTCTAGTCTATCTATACCACCAGCCCGAAGGCTAGCAATATTTATATCATGCACCACCGAGAGA
>NW_027449727.1:0-30919 GCF_964194025.1 Convolutriloba macropyga
GTAGAGTTTCCGACGATATATCAAATTTTTCAGCTCGATCAACTGCTGAATATGGGGCAGCGTGCATGTAATTTTGAAATAAACAAGGAAGATTTCAAAAATTTTTAGTATTACTGATCTTGCAAGAAGTTTCCAAGATGAGTTCAAACCCTGCAATTATTACCTGTGAGTGTTTTGCGTCATTAATCCTAAAGATTTTCGAGCTTAAGACTATAGCCTTTTGTGTGTTCAAAGTTTTTAAAGGCAAGAATTTCTGCACAATTTTTAGACTTAAATATAATTCCTATTGTCTTAGTTCATAAGTTCTGTTTTGATATAGCCGCTACAGATTGGAGTGATAACTGAAATCTTAAACAGCCTTTCTACTAAATTTGAAAAGATTTTGATTTTTTGCTACGAAAAGCTTCTAAATTTACTCACAACAATCTCAAAAATATCCTCTATCTCGACAGCAATTTTGAATCACACTAATGCGTTTTTAAATTTTGAAAGCCCTTGAAATAAGTTCTAGTCAATTTCAATTTATATGGCAGAAAATACCACTTAACTGTTGGCGAAGTATTTCATCTGGTGTCAATTTGGAATAGGACTTCAATTCTTGATATATATTGATAACTTTGAGTGAATAAATTTGAACTTATAGTTGTTGTCTCCACTGTTGCGTACGTAACTGGAGATATTGAAATCTTTACTTTTCAATTCCTAAATTTCTATAGTAGATGAAAATGCAAAAGACACATCAAAAATTGAATAAGTTTATCGGAGTAAGTAGGAAAACAAGAATAAAGTAAAAATTTCTTCACAACTGCAACAGTTTTTATCTTCTTCAAGATTTTTAGGAGACAAATCTCTAACAACGAAACCACAAGACAACGTTCAATTGAAAACAAGCATCAAAAATGGTATCCCTTGCACCAAAAACTTGGAGCCTCTCTGCAACTGCTCTAGCGAGTTCAGCTCATCTAGATGCAAATTATGTACATTGATAATAGAAGTAACTCATGGTAGGCGTTTGGAAAGCCCCAGTGCCTCGTTGCCTGTCCTCTCTAGGTTAGTAGTTGCCAGCATTATTCCTTACAGAGTTATTTAAACTGACTTTACTTTTTTGTTGCTGTGTAAATATCTTTCCTAAAGAAATATATTCTTTCTGTCATTCCTATACATTGCTTCAACTATAACGGGGATAGTACCATAACGAAAAAGATCTCTTTTAAAAGGGCAAAAACATTGGGCACCCAGTAGGTATCGTGTTAAAATAGACACTGGAAAAATTAAGAGCCTGATACGTATGGCATGAACATGACCTGTCCGGTCCTTATGACCCTCTGCCGTCTTTTTGGAATATTTGCATTTCACTGTTCAGATGCTTGTCATTAAACTTATAATATTGAAAATCTTAAGTTAAATAAATGTTTTCAGAAGAATTAAAAGGAGTCACTTGAGTTGCGTGATAAACTAGAGCCAACGTGTGTGATGCACAGACCAATGATCGATAGTTCGAGCCCTTGCCTCTGTGATGCTGTCTGTGCGAGAATGAGCACTCACTTAAAATTAGCTTTAAGTTTATCATAACCTGACTAATCTTGCCTGCTTTATCCTGGAACCACGATCAAGTAGCAGACTCAAAAAAAAGCCATAGTTGGCAAAACAGAGCATTCACGCTCATCAAAATGATCATTCTGAAATGCAGGGAATAACAGAAAAAAGGAGATCTGCGAACCGACTACTGTTAATGCGCTGCCTAATGTTGCGTTCCGCTGTAATTTCACAGAAAAAAAAAATTTTATTTGACAAATCTTACACTTTTATGAACTTTCAAGTTTTTAACTTTGTGTGAAAATCTGTATGCAATCAAATGAACAATTTGAGAAAAAAAATAATTTTACTTTACCTTATGACAAAGAGACTTAATAATGTGCGTTCGCACATAAGGTTCCGACCCCGCATATTCACATGTTTGGCTTAATTGTCGACGAAATGAGGAAGATATAGAAAACTTTCAAAAATTCTCATATATTGATCAACAATAATTGGTGTACGAAAAAAAATGCCTCTAACTCAAATCACTTATTAAAGTAAATAAAGCCGCAATAGTGAGCCAATCAGACTTGTCATTATTAGGACTACGAGACAAGACAAACGAAAAAATCAAATAATAACAGCAAGCATTTATATCCAAAACTCAGTGTCTATTTTTTTGAAGAAAAAACAATAATTACAAAGTCGAAAAATAAAACCTAAAGTTTCAAATAAAACCTCAATTTAACAAATTAGCTTGTTTTTTGGCAGAAAAAATTATGGGAGCAGTCGTTGATGACACTCGGTAACAAGCAGACAAAAAGAACAAAAAGGACGGAAATATAAAAAAAAAAACGTTTTTATCCTCGAAAACAAACAGTTCAATAAAATCCATCAGATATCAATTCAAAATATTAAATAGATTTAAATTCATTCGTACTACAAAATAAAGACAATGAGAACTGTCAGATTTCAGAATATGTCGCACGTCTTCAAATATAAACGACAAATTCAGACGAAAAACAATATTTACGTTAAATTTTGCAGTAAAAAGGCGTCGAAGCCGTTAAAACCACCACCTAATCAGTAACATTTAAGATATAGTCCACTGCAAGTTTTTTGAAACCCAGGAGTGAGATATGTGACAAGGAATGAGACTGGGTAACGAGTTTTTAAAAAAAAAGAACAAAAAGCGAGAAGTTTAAAAATACATTTATCTTTTTAAATTTTCGAAAATGAATATTTTCAAAGGGATCAAAGAATTAGATTGCACCTGAAATCACTGATTAGTGTTGTTTATTTCTCGAAAAAGGTATTAGGATCTGCCATTAAACAGTATAGGTCATACATCTACAAAAAGAACGATAAATAGACAAAAAAGCAAAAACTAAATAATTATTTTGCAAAAAAAACTGTTATTGAAGGCTTAAAACAATAAGCTTTGCCCTAAAATTCTGAGAGTTGTTTAATTGAACCTTCCATCATTGTCAGTAGTTCAAAATGCAAGTGGTAGTTAAGGAGAATAGATAACATGTAGACAAAAAACAGCCAAGTTCAAATTTAAAAAAACATTTGATTCGAACATTATGAAAAACTTTAGCTATCCATTAATATATTTCTAACAGAGCAAGCGGCTATGACCTGCAATCATGCAGCGTTTCTCCTTTAACTCCACAACGAACTACAAACAAATACTGAACTCAAAAAACAATTTATTCTTTTGCAAAAAACCGGTATCGAGGCCGTTAAAACAGTAAGCCATACTTCAAAAATTTCCATATGTTCCACTCTGTCTTTCTTCATCACAAATAATTTTATTAACAGCCTGTTGGTTTTGAGAATAAATAATTAACAAGTAGGCAACAAACAGCGAAATGTTAATTTTTAAAAAAAAACGTGTTTACACTTTTTTTAAGACAATTGATTTCATAGTTATGAAAAAACTTTAGCAATTAACGATGATCAGTAGATAGGTTTCTTTGTTCATCCATATGCAGACACTAATAACTTAAATTATCTGGAATTCTTAAAACTACTACAAAAAGAACGAAAAATAACGCTCAAAAACCAAAAAAAAAATCCATTGAATTCTTATAGAAGTCAGAGTCGAAGCAGTTAAAACAATAATCTGTTCGTATAAGTTCCGCTATGCACGTATATGTTCCACTGTGCCTTTCTTCATCACCAATAATTTTTTTAACAGTCTGTATATCTTGAGAATAATTAACAAGTAGGCAAAAAAACATCGAAATGTGAATTTAAAAAACATCTCTATAATTTTTTTTAAAACAATTGACTCCAAATTCATGAAAAAACTCTAGCAATTAACGATGCTCCGTGGATAGGTTCCTCTGTTCATCCATATGCAGACGCTAATACCTTAAATTATCTGCAATTCTTAAAACGACTTCAAAAAGAACAAAAACTAACCACCAAAAACCAAAAAAATCCATTGAATTCTTATAGAAGTCAGAGTCGAAGCAGTTAAAACAATAATCTGTTCGTATAAGTTCCGCTATGCACGTATATGTTCCACTGTGCCTTTCTTCATCACCAATAATTTTTTTAACAGTCTGTATATCTTGAGAATAATTAACAAGTAGGCAAAAAAACATCGAAATGTGAATTTAAAAAACATCTCTATAATTTTTTTTAAAACAATTGACTCCAAATTCATAAAAAAACTCTAGCAATTAACGATGCTCCGTGGATAGGTTCCTCTGTTCATCCATATGCAGACGCTAATACCTTAAATTATCTGCAATTCTTAAAACGACTTCAAAAAGAACAAAAACTAACCACCAAAAACCAAAAAAATCAATTGAATTCTTATAGAAGACAGAGTCGAAGCAGTTAAAACAATAATCTGTTCGTCAAAAAACCAATTTGTTTAAATGTGACTTCCTCTAAAATGCCCAAAAAATGACAACTGAACTTTCAATAATCTGACAAGAGCGTAAAAAGGACCTGAATGTTTGGAAAATGTCAAAATTGTAAACTTTGGGCAAAAACTTGTAGTATCAAAGCCGAAAAACGATTACTGAAAACATAAAATCGCAGTTAGTATTAAATTTAATCAGCAAGAAACATCGATGTGACATGTGTTTGCTGACCTTTAGCTAGAAGTTGACAAAAAAGGAAGAAAGTCGCAAAGCTCAATGAACCGTTGTTCAATTGAAAAACATGGATTTTTGAAAGTCAAAACGATCAAAAGGTTTTGACTAAAAAACGAAATAGGTTTCCTTGAAAATCACTGGGAGCAAACCAATTGAACCTGTAATTATTACGTGTTGATATTAACTGTTTTTGCCCATGATTAGCCCAATATGGGAAAATGTGAACATCTTTAAAAAAAACATCGACTGATTACAATCAGTTTTCTTTGGACTTTAAGACACAACGATAAGACCAAAACTAGTTTGGCGATTGCCGTTCGTCTACTGGGAACACTTTTTCTTTCCGCATATTTTGGATACGGATTATTCGACAAAAAAAGTGTTTACATCAAACATAAAAGATGCATTTTGCTTAATAATCGAATTACATTAGCGAATAACCGGCAAACTTTTAATTCAAGTACACTCTTAAAGGATCTGCCATTAACACTAGCCTATTTCTGAGTCACCGAAAACTGTGTCAGCAAATCTTAAGTGTTTTAATGCTGTATATTTAGACAAATTGGAGTACAAAAGCCTATTTTGTGCCATTTTTGATGGAAAAAAAGGCTGAAAATTGACAAATTTAGCAAAAACGTTAGCCAAAAAGTTACACCAAACAGTTGAAAAATAATCTTCTTTTTAGAGGTAAAAAACAACAATATCTTTACCAATTTTAACACATTGTTAAGCAAAATTGGCAAAAAATTGAATAAAAAAATTCGGAAAATGTGAACAGAAACAACGAAAATCAATCAACTGTTCACAAAACTTTAAACCTCGATAACTGTGTGGAAAAAACGAAATGCAGGAAACGTTTTAGTTTTATTTTTACTAATTTCAGTGACCTTGTTATTAACAATTTTCACAATTTCATTAAAATTGACGAAAATTTTTGTCAAAAATAGTGAAACTGTGAACAAAACAACGGATTTCGGTCTACTACTCAAAAATTTTTAAACCATTATAACTCTCTTTAAAAAACGAAAATCGAAAGAATCTTTTTAATTCCACATTCTACGCTGGACGGGCTGTCTAATGATACCGCTCACAATCCTCTACGATGAATATATCGATCGACGAACATTGTCTGAACAAAAAAAAACCATTTGAGTATATAGTTCCTCCCCCACTAAAGTGGGTCGAAACAAAAAGAATTCTTTCATTTGTATCCATACCTATATTTATGGGACTGTCCTGGTAACATGCAAAGTCTTGAGGGGTACTCCAGCAGTAGTAGACTTTGGCACTGCCCATTGTTCGTTTGGTTGTGTTCAGTTTGATAGTCCTTTCCTGGAACTCTCCCAAGTATGGCGAAGTCTTGAATGTCAGCTCCAGTTTCTTCCACGTGCAGGCTGGACATACTTAAATGTAGCAACAAAAATAAATTTCCTTAATTGAGATTTGCCAGACCAAATTTTGGTGGGATTTAACGCATTACTGTCCGTGAATATTTATTTACACCCAGTTTTAGACCTCGACTAATGAAAAGACCATGCTCTACCGAAAAGTGTTATGAAAAGTAAATCAGAATACTCGGCGCAAATAGATTATGATATGATTTAGGACCAACTTTAGCAAATAACTGCACTTAAGCTCGACCCAAATTGTCATGCTCGACCTTTTCTCGTCCAAAAATAACGATTTACAGAAATTCGGTTCCGCTATTGTCAAACCATGAGTCGAGCAAAAGTTTTTTCAAGAGTCTGCATTTTGTAAGATGTCTACGAAAAAACCATACTTGAACCAAAGGTGCCTCTGAAAGATTTTTCCTCGACTTCAAATATGACGCTCGACTGTGTGATTTTAGTCAAAAAATGCCCTCCCCACTAAAAATCTTGAGTCTTTTCCTAAATTGAGGTCTAAATCTGGGTGGGTAAATCTACGAAGCAGATAGACCTACAAATGCGTTTGAAAACGGACTTTGCTTACAATTTTATCTTTGCCACCTCTGAGCATTTATTACCGGGAAAGGGAAATGGGAATGTTGCCCGAAAAAAAATACGGACGGTATGGGGATTAATGTAATTAAGTCATAATTAACATCCATTTTGGTTAGCCGATGTCCCTAAATGTGCCAGTAGGTACATAGTAACTGACTGTAATACCCCAGGTTGAGGTCGCGCTCGAAATCGCCTCTGATCAGACCGTCCCAGACAAGTGGGACCTCTGATCAGACCGTCCCAGACCGAAGTGACCTCTGATCAGACGAGAATGCGCTCGAAGATCATTGTGCGCTCGAAGTGCTCTCGAAGCCGCCTCTGATCAGGCGAGTTCCAGACCGAATTAACCCCTGATCAGACAAGTTCCAGACCATTGTCCAGACGAGTTCCAGACCATTGTCCAGACTAAAGTGCGTTCGAAATAGTCTGATCAGAGAATGATTTTAGACATGAACAAATCTCTCAATATCGTTATAATATATCCATTTCATCTATCATTTTATCAATCTTAAATTCAACTAACAAAAAACCAATCCTGAAAGTATTGTTAAAGAAAGTAAATCGAAAAAAATGATTAAAAAAAATTACTGAGTATGCCATTTTTTTAAGCTTTTAACTGAAAAATTGAACTTAGACAGCTCTGCATAAAAACGTCTTGATCTACTTTGATTCAAAATCTTTTCTTGAGGGGACCGGCAGTTGTTATCAGCTGGACCCCTTGGTTCTGGTCAAACCCATCAGATTTTCAGATGAAGTTCCGATCAGAATGCTGTTTTATTGTTGTCTCTTACCCGAGACAACAAAAGTCAGTAAGAAAACAAAAAAACACTTGAAAAAAATGTCGCTCTAATTGGTCTCTGGTCAGACTAGTGTGCGCTCTAATCGGCCTCTGATCAGACTTGTGTGCGCTTGAAACTGCCTCTGATCAGACCGTCCCAGACCAAAGTGACCTCTGATCAGACCGTCCCAGAACAAAGTGGCCTCTGATCAGGCAAGTTCCAGACCATTGTCCAGACAAAAGTGCGCTCGAAGCCTTTTCCAGACCATGTAATTCGAGCGCACCGGGAACATGTGTGCGCTCGAAACTCGTCTGATCAGGGGTCACTTCGGTCTGGCGACCTCGACCTGGGACCCCCTGCCCCCTCTCACCTTCCCGCCCTCTGAGCAAAACTAATTCCCTCCCACCACCCGCCCTTGTTAACAAAACTAATGCGTGTTTTGGCCTTTATAGTTGTTTTTATGGACTAATAACAGGTAGGACTATCCATTACAATTATTATATACCATCCCAGTGAAACGAAACTTGATACAGCTGGCCATATCATGCAAAATTTTGAAAACTTTTACAAAATATGAAACATCCTACCAGGACCGTTATAGCAAAAATTTCATGGAACACCTTGATAAGATCTCGACAAGATCTTATCAAATTATCAAAACATTTCACGTTCTCTTGGCGTAATTTGCTATGATCTGGATAAATTTTGATGCTCAATAAAATTGCTGCAGCATATGAGTTAAGAAAAAACTTTTTTTGAATCAAATTTACGGATGAAAATTGGGGCAACGTGAATCAACAATAGTTTCGGACACTCTTTTTTTAAAGAAAGAGTTTCAAAACACTATGAATGGGAGAGAACCTAAACATCAATTAAAGCACATTTAGACCATAAAAGCAGCATTCAACTATTAGAGGCTGATTTAATCTGGTTTTTAAACCGTTTCAAAGATCTTCTGAAAGTTGGCAACAAAAATGTCTTCAAAATCCTGTCGTGCAAAAATGTTGCGAATGTTAGTTAATATCCTTGTCGAGGCAAATATTTTGATATACGGATATGTTTTCAATTGTTTTTTAATAACAGGATAAAAGTTTAACAAAACCTTACATTCAGGAACCTGATAGAGCTGAATTAGCCCCGAACAGAATAAAAATTGGAGAGGATTTCACCAGAAATTGCGGCTAATGTTGAACATTAAATTATATATTCACATACCAGTATTGATAATATGACACATTTTAGAACACATAGTATACCTTAGTGGAGTTCAATTAAGAGGAAAAGTTTGGTTGTAGCTTGTTCTCCAAGAACATTGATATAAAGTGGATCAGAAAGTGTTTTAGCAACAGACTATAGTTTGAAAATCTCTCAGCTATATTATTCGTGTTTTGCTTTGCTTTGTCTTATTTTAATTCTTCTTATCTTGTTTTGTTCGTTTTCAGATACCGCGCGGCATCAGAGCTCCAATAAGTGATTTCAGTAACTCCGCCACTTCCGGTCCCCAGTCCAGAACCTGATAGAGCTGAATTAGCCCCGAACAGAATAAAAATTGGAGAGGATTTCACCAGAAATTGCGGCTAATGTTGAACATTAAATTATATATTCACATACCAGTATTGATAATATGACACATTTTAGAACACATAGTATACCTTAGTGGAGTTCAATTAAGAGGAAAAGTTTGGTTGTAGCTTGTTCTCCAAGAACATTGATATAAAGTGGATCAGAAAGTGTTTTAGCAACAGACTGTAGTTTGAAAATCTCTTAGCTATATTATTCGTGTTTTGCTTTGCTTTGTCTTATTTTAATTCTTCTTATCTTGTTTTGTTCGTTTTCAGATACCGCGCGGCATCAGAGCTCCAATAAGTGATTTCAGTAACTCCGCCACTTCCGGTCCCCAGTCCAGAACACAAAAGGAGGAGGAAAAACCACACAGATCATACTTCAAAATCTTAATATCGATTATTTTATCGACTAGTGAACACAGTTTTCCGACAGTTCTTCCATAATCTTATTAATTCTTGTCTTCAAATCCCTAAAACTTGACAAACCTTGCCAAGATCCTATAGATTCTTTCTAGTTCCTGATACTTTACGGAGGATTGCTTTCTACTAATGGAAACCTTGAAGGATAATGGATTTGATTTTATTTCCCAGAATTAAAGCCAAGTCAACTTCAGTATTGGGCAAGTCTAATTACGAGTCTCATTGCATTCAGAGCTATGATCATGCTACTTTTTACACATGGCAGTACAAATCCAAGTCTTGGCCAATACTTTTCAAGCCTTAATTCAAACTTGGCCAGTCAAAAGTAGGTCCGGAAAACGCCAGTCAAAAATAGCCGGCAAATCGTCCAAAAAGGTCGGAAAATGAACTACTTAATTAACCCACTGTGACCTCCCGGGAGAGGGGGGTTCCACAGTACTGTTTGGTATCTTTTGTTATCATTTTGGTATCAATTTTCAAAAGCTCGGTGGGCGAAAATTAACTTCAAAGTCATGGCATGTTACAAAAACTTTCGAACATTTTCGAAAAGTTGGTTTTGACTTTGGAATCAACTAGCAGTTGTTATCCAAGTCTTTGCCAAGAGTCGTCAGACTTTTAAGATTTGTAATTAGACTTGCCCAGTACTGGAAAACGAAAAAAACTTGTATTTAAACTTACCCAGTACTGATAACACCCATATCGCTCATATTTTCCCTCATAAAACAAACGGGCAACATTCAGATTTCTCAGATATGGCGACAACCACCCAAAGGCGGCAAAGATAATAGCGTAAATGCAGTGCATTTTGAAAGCTCTCGCCCACTTATTAAGATTTTAAATCATATTTCACTTCGGTAAACCAGATAAGTTAACCTGATTTTTTATTATTTGTGCATAGAAATGGACTATAATGACTGCTGCAGCGGCCTGTGCTAGATTAGTCGAGCTGGTTCTAATGACCTCAATATATGACGTCCCGGGTTGACCCCGTAATTCAAAAAGTTATAAATTTACAACTTCATATTGTGGGGTTTATTAAAAGTTGTAGTCATGGAACTTTGATAAAGAAAAAAAGTGCTTGTACTTTAGATCAGCCAATGTATATCTGAATCATTTGTTTCATTTATTTTTTCTATAATCTGTACAAAATGTTACGCGAATATTAAACTTTATAACCTGATTGAGAAGAGAAAAAAATCTTACCTAGAAAGACGCCGATTGTTAGACATTGTCGTTCCAAATCTGTGTCGTAATTGCTGGTTCCATTCATAGCTATGATTATATTGACTCCTGAGTTTTGTCCTTATTAAAAATTAAGAACATTGAAAAGATTTGTAATAATTTTTTGTTTAAATAATTTGTTTAAAAATTTGTTTGAGAAGTGTAATACTTTGTTGAAGTGGTTGTCTATAACTATGAACTCAAACGGGTAAGGCTCTGAAGGTCTGAAGTTTTTAAAAACAGAATATCATATTTGATTGTTTTTCTTGGCAATATGGCGCCAAAAATTCGAATTAAACATAATAAAATTATGAAAATATGGCTGGTCTTATTATCAATAGTATAATCAACCTCCGCGCGTTTGCAAACTACAGTGTTATTGTATTCGATTTATTAAATGTCTGTAGTAAAAAAAGTTACGTTTTAATCTCATTAAAAACTCTCTCACATTCTAGAACTAAAACTAAAAGCTCAGCATTAAGTTTGAGCTTATTTTATCACAAGTCTGTTTTAAAATCGTAATAATATTATAACTTAGTTTAGTACAAAAAAAATTAAGCTTTTAAATATATTTGGCATTGTTTATCATATTGAACTTGCGGTTTTTGTTGAAAACTTTTTTTCTATTTTACATAGACAAAATTGATAATCATGCTAACTCAAATCAACCATGAAAAACATTGAATTAATGATCCTTTCAAACTGCTCTAGTCAAAATAACTTGATGATTGGTAAAAGTTGAGTTTGAATAAAGAAACTTGTGAATATAATTATTTATACACCTGATTCAGATTGTTTACGAAAAATTGAAAATATAATATATATTAAGCTAACCAGAATGCAGAATGATTTAAGCATTTGATGAAGAGTAAAATGATACTGACAATATACTAAGGAGATTAAAAAATATTAATGCCAGAGAATAAAACGATTATTATTAACATCATTTAAAATAAGCTTTTTGTAACTTATAGGTCATTGTTTGTAATATACCCAATCTTATCAATCAATTTGATACAATAACTAATTATAATCAAAAACAAAAGAACTAAAACTGGAAATTGTTTCAAACAAAGAGTGATTTAATTGGTAAAAGTTTTAAAAACTTGTAAATGACCGCTGAAATTGATATTACAGTCTTTTGTCTCAGAACATCTTTGTTCAGTGTGATAAAAACAACATCTGGACAAGTCCTGAACTGCAATTCAAAAAAAAATTTAATAAAAACTAGACCTAGACATGGTTAGGAATGAGCCTTAAACATAATTCAAATTGTTGCACGTGAACAATATAACAACTATCGAAAAAGCGATTCTCTCTTCAAACAAAAGTCCCTCACTCTACTCAAATACAGGATGAAAAAATTCACGCCTCAAAAATACTCGCTCTTTTGCTCAAGCTTCCGCCTCAGCGTGAACGAAATCACCCCTTCAATTTGACATCAGAACTCACATGACAAAAGGTGTCATAAGATCTCTAAAAAAACTAGCGCATCAGTTAAATTCCAAAATTTTGAACAAATTAAAAAAATACGGGCCATAATCTAATAAGTTTCTACAATGTGCCATTTTATTCTTAACACTTTTTTTATTGTTTACCTGTTGTTCATCTTAACACCATTGTTTATCTGTTTTGTGTCTGAGTCAAATTTTACCATGATAAAATAGCTTTTGAACATGCTGCATAACGCGAGCCAAAGTCTTAAACGGCCTCACTACGCTGCAAAAAAACATCCTTAAGTTAAAAGTAGAACACTGTCCGACTAAAAAATGTTCCAATTAGCCTAATACTTATTTTCTGGAAAATCGTAGGTTAGTGTCTAGGATCCCAACTTTTTAGAGACCAATTTTTCTCAGAAATCATTAAACGGGTTTATGCAAAATAACCCCACTTAGTAGGGAGAGGAACTATATTTTCAAACGCTTTTTTTGTTTAGTCAATTTTGGCTGATCAAGATATTCATCAAAGAGAATCGTGATGGCATCATTGTAAAGCTCTCCGAGCCTAGAATTTATTTTCCGTTGTTTTATTCACAATTTTCGTAATTTTTGCTTAAATATTTATCTGTTTTTGATAAAATATGATAAAAATGTTAACAATAGTGTCATCTTTTGTTTGCAAATCGATGCGATATAGTGAAATAATTGAACTTGTTTTTTTTGGCAAAAATTTGAGCTAAATTTTTAAATTTCATCATATTTTCCTAAAAAATGGCATAATTTGTTTTTCATATAACAAGATTCTCGTTCGCCAAAAACTTTTTCAACAAATTGTTCAGAACAACTTCGTTTTTAACAGCTGAGCAGCGATAACAGGACAAGTGTTTGTCCCATCGTTGAGTTTTGAAAAAGAATGAAAAAAGATTGGGATTGTACTTTCTGAATGTCTTTTTTCACATCTTTTTTTCTTCTCAATGTCTTTCTTCCTAATCGCTAGCGAGCGAGTTTTTTCTCATTTAAAGTTGCAATTTATAAGAGATATAATTACGATACAGTAAGGTCTAACGAACCAATAATTGCTTTTATGATTAAAGCACATGGTTCTCATGGCTTTTCGTTTTTTTTGTATGTGTTAGCTACGGAGCAAATTGCTCTCAAAACAAACCTCAAATGTCAATAGATCAATTACGTGCAAATGAAGGCCAATGAACATACATTATAATCTCAGCCGAATGGAGATTGTCTTTCGGCTTCAACATTGTCTGAGTAGAATTTTTTGTGAGAGGTTGAGCTCTACCTGTATTCGTTTTTGATTGGTCATTTGTCATCGGCCCTCTAAAGTGGTATTGTTTAACTTTTATAGTGGTTCGGGATTAATGCGGCTTTTTAATTGGATGCACCCTTTATTTCCGGAAAAAGATCGAATTTTCGAAGGTTGTGGTACGGTTGTACCATATTAAGTTCATGTTTAATTGGCTAAGTTTAGTTTCCCTTTAGGTTGCCCTTGTCTGACTAAAAGTCATAATTCACATACGTTAACTTTGCCGCCGACTAATAAGTCATTTTTTCAGTTTGTTCACATCACCCACTTATTATCATTTTTCATTCTCCTAAATTTCATCACTTAATTCAGTTGCTCTTAATTTACTCTGTTTTCCAATAAGAAGAATCCCATTGGATTCGAGGAGGATTTCCACGTAAGATAAAATACAGCTACATTCGTAGCTCAATTTCTAGGCAAAACTAAAAGTGTTAATCCACTAATTAGTAACAGCTTGGATTCGCACCTCGAATCCCACTATACAATTTCTAAGTGGATTTGTGGATCAAATACGTATCTCTACAGTCAGGGATATCACATGGTGCAGTCAGCAACCAAATAAAGTGCACTTCTTGGAATTGAACCATTTTGGGAGAAGCCAACATTAGAACCACCCTTGAGATGGGACCGCTGGCAGATCATGTTGAAGTTGGCTATCATGGCAAAAGAGGGTACTTCAATCGATATTCTTCTCGAAGATCCCCCAGACAAGGTCATCCTACCTCCTGAGCCTATATACGAGGACAATGTTGAAAACAGTACATCTCAGAGCGAAAGAGACAGAAAAATCCGAAACGAGCAATTGAAGAACTCGTGGCTAAATCGTTGTCAGAAATTAGAACTCATAGATATATTGTGCGGTGAAAAACCCTGGAAGTATTGTGATAACAAAGCAGTCTCCCTAACGTATCTCAGCCTGGGGATGGAGGGTAGACGAATATTTGGTTCTCATGAACCGAATAACCAGATTGATCGGGTAACAACAAAGGATCTTTGGGAAAGTCTAGATAGGGTGTTTACTAAACAACGAAACATCACTTTCGATCGGTATACCTTTCTCACCAGGAAACAACTTAAGAGGGAACCTGTGGAAAACTTCTACCGTTGTCTTCGGGAACTATGCTTGAATAGCGATTTAGGAAGCCACGAGGAATCAATCATTCGTGATGTCTTCATAGCAAACATGCAAGATGGCGAAATTCAAAGAGAATTGCTAAAGGATACAAGAACAGCGAAGAAGGCACTAGAAGTTGCCATGAACATTGAATTGGGAATACAAAATCAATTGAAGATATCTGGGACTGCAGCTCAGTTGTCAACAAAACGAAATTACCAGTGCGACAGTGAATAATGTGCAAGGACCATGGAATAGATCACGCCCTTCGAATAAACAATTCGTCAAGCCTACAATTTGTCCAAACTGTGGCTATGGATGGTCAGCTTCACATAGACAAAATTGTCCAGCCCGTGGAAAGAATTGTAAAAGTTGTGGTATTGTTAACGACTTTGCAAAAGTTTGTCGCAAACCTAAACTTCCCTATAACCCAAAACCCAGAGTAAATAACGTAGATGATTCCGTTTCTGAGGCGGCCACAGTGGGTACCTCTACAACAGCGGTCGAATATGTCATCAATATAGACAGACTACTCAAACAACAGAGCATATACAACGCCAACTATGATTTGGATTATGACGACTATAATGATAACTGTGTAGCGACGATTTCAATTAAAAGCGACACTCGCGAGGTGGAACCGGTGAATTTGGACATTTGTATCGGGAATACGCGACAAAAGCATTAGTGGATTTCGGAAGCGTGTGCACAATTATTAATAAAAGCCTCGCAAACGCGGTGGTGTCAGCGTGCAAAGAAATCCACTGGGTACAGTCACCAGAAATACATGACATGAAAACTTTCTCTAATGATATAATCAAGATTTCTGGTGTGGTTAATACATCAATCAAGTGTAATGACTGGATAGCCACGGGCGTTGATGTAACAGTTGTGGAAGATGGTCATCGACCCATCACTGGACGAGATCTCTTCTCAAAGCTAGGCTTTTCTCTCACACAATTGCAACAAGTCGCAAATATTGATCAAAATCAATGTTTAATCAAGAAACAGATTGCATTTGATTTTCAAGGTCTCATCACAAGAATCGGTAAATTTTTGACACATTCAGTTAAATCCACATTTCACACAAAGTTTAAACCTACACATCAAAAAGGACGACGAGTCCCAATTAATTTACAACCACTAGTTAATTCAGAACTTAAAAAACTCTTTGACAAAAAACATATCATAAAATTAAACAGTTGTTCCGATAAAAACTTCATTTCCCCAATAGTTATCACAGTAAAGAGAGATAAAACAGTTAAACTGGCTTTAGACTCAAAAAAATTGGATATATATTTTCATAAAATTAAATACCAAACGCCGAACTTTGATTATTTAATTGACACGATTCAACAAATATTAGATACAACCGCTTCACAAGAGACAGCATATTTTTCGACTTTGGATTTGAAGTACGCATACAGTCAACTTTATCTAGAACCAGAAACGGCTCGGCATCGAAACTTTAATATTATTAGTGGTGAGGGAACTGGTACCTACCGTTTTATTACCGGTTTCTACGGACTAACTGATATGCCAGCGGCATTCCAAAAAGTAATGGATTAAACATTAGTCTGACTCCAAAATACTTATTGCTTTTTGGACGATATAATCGTAGTTAGTCGAGGTTCTAAAGAAGAACACTTAAAGTTAGTCTATAAACGTATATAATTTATAATTGTATGTTGATTGTTGCTGCTCTCATTACTTTACTAATTATACCAACCAGTACATATGTTATTACTATCCTAAATTTTACACTGTTGCAGTTTAAAATTTAACTAGAGCCAAGGATATGTGGTACGGTTGTACCATATTAAGTTCATGTTTAGTTATCTAAGTTTAGTTTCCCTTTAAGTTGCCCTTGTATGACTAAAAGTCATAATTCACATACGTTAAGTTTGCCGCCGACTAATAAGTCATCATTTCAGTTTGTTCACATCACCCACTTATTATCATTTTTCGTTCTCCTAAATTTCATCACTTAATTCAGTTGCTCTTAATCTACTCTGTTTTCCAATGAGAAGAATTCCATTGGATTCGAGGAGGATTTCCACGTAAGATAAAATACAGGTACATTCGTAGCTCAATTGCTAGGCAAAAATAAAAGTGGTAATCCCACTAATTAGTAACAGCTTGGATTCGCACCTCGAATCCCACTATACAATTTCTAAGTGGATTTGTGGATCAAATACGTATCTCTACAGTCAGGGATATCAGATGGCGCAGTCAGCAACCAAATAACGTGCACTTCTTGGAATTGAACCGTTTTGGGAGAAGCCAACATTAGAACCACCCTTGAGATGGGACCGCTGGCAGATCATGTTGAAGTTGGCTATCATGGCAAAAGAGGGTATTCCAATCGATATTCTACTCGAAGATCCCCCAGACAAGGTCATCCTACCTCCTGAGCTTATATACGAGGACAATATTGAAAACAGTACATCTCAGAGCGAAAGAGATCAAAAAATCCGAAACGAGCAACTGAAGAACTCGCGGCTAAATCGTTGTCAGAAAATAGAACTCATAGGTATATTGTGCGGTGAAAAACCCTGGAAGTATTGTGATAACAAAGCAGTCTCCCTAACGTATCTCAGCCTGGGGATGGAGGGTAGACGAATATTTGGTTCTCATGAACCGAATATCCAGATTGATCGGGTAACAACAAAGGATCTTTGGGAAAGTCTAGATAGGGTGTTTACCAAACAACGAAACATCACTTTCGATCGGTATACCTTTCTCACCAGGAAACAACTGAAGGGAGAACCTATAGAAAAGTTCTACAGTTGTCTTCGGGAACTGTCCTTGAATTGCGATTTAGGAAGCCACGAGGAATCAATCATTCGTGATGTCTTCATAGCAAACATGCAAGATGGCGAAATTCAAAGAGAATTGCAAAAGGAGACAAGAACAGCGAAGAAGGCACTAGAAGTTGCCATGAACATTGAAATGGGAATACAAAATCAATTGAAAATATCTGGGACTGCAGCTCAGTTGTCAACAAAATGAAATTACCAGTGCGACAGTGAATAATGTACAAGGACCATGGAATAGATCACGCCCTTCGAATAAACAATTCGTCAAGCCTACAATTTGTCCAAACTGTGGCTATGGATGGTCAGCTTCACATAGACAAAATTGCCCAGCCCGTGGAAAGAATTGTAAAAGTTGTGGTATTGTTAACGACTTTGCAAAAGTTTGTCGCAAACCTAAACTTCCCTATAAACCAAAACCCAGAGTAAATAACGTAGATGATTCCGTTTCTGAGGCGGCCACAGTGGGTACCTCTACAACAGCGGTCGAATATGTCATCAATATAGACAGACTACTCAAACAACAGAGCATATACAACGCCAACTATGATTTGGATTATGACGACTATAATGATAACTGTGTAGCGACGATTTCAATTAAAAGCGACACTCGCGAGGTGGAACCGGTGAATTTGGACATTTGTATCGGGAATACGCGACAAAAGCATTAGTGGATTTCGGAAGCGTGTGCACAATTATTAATAAAAGCCTCGCAAACGCGGTGGTGTCAGCGTGCAAAGAAATCCACTGGGTACAGTCACCAGAAATACATGACATGAAAACTTTCTCTAATGATATAATCAAGATTTCTGGTGTGGTTAATACATCAATCAAGTGTAATGACTGGATAGCCACGGGCGTTGATGTAACAGTTGTGGAAGATGGTCATCGACCCATCACTGGACGAGATCTCTTCTCAAAGCTAGGCTTTTCTCTCACACAATTGCAACAAGTCGCAAATATTGATCAAAATCAATGTTTAATCAAGAAACAGATTGCATTTGATTTTCAAGGTCTCATCACAAGAATCGGTAAATTTTTGACACATTCAGTTAAATCCACATTTCACACACAGTTTAAACCTACACATCAAAAAGGACGACGAGTCCCAATTAATTTACAACCACTAGTTAATTCAGAACTTAAAAAACTCTTTGACGAAAAACATATCATAAAATTAAACAGTTCTTCCGATAAAAACTTCATTTCCCCAATAGTTATCACAGTAAAGAGAGATAAAACAGTTAAACTGGCTTTAGACTCAAAAATTTTGAATAAATCTATTCATAAAAATAAATACCAAATGCCGAATATTGATAATTTAATTGGCACGATTCAACAAAATTTAAATACAACCCCTTCACAAGAGACAGCATATTTTTCGACTTTGGGTTTGGAGTACGCATACAGTCAACTTAAGCTAGACCCGGAAACGGCTCGGCATTGCAACTTTAATATTATTAGTGGTGAGGGAACTGTTACCTACCGTTTTATTACCGGTTTCTATGGACTAACTGATATGCCAGCGGCATTCCAAAAAGTAATGGATTATACATTAGTCGGACTTCAAAATACTTATTGCTTTTTGGACGATATAATCGTAGTTAGTCGAGGTTCTAAAGAAGAACACTTAAAGTTAGTCTATAAATGTTTAAAGAAATTAGATGTGGATAATTTACGAATAAATCTACCTAAATGTCACTTCGCTAAAACCGAAATTGAATGGTTAGGACATAAATTTACTCAGTCAGGAATAGCACCACTTGAATTAAAAACAACGGCCATTTTATCACTACCAGCACCAAACAACTTAAAACAACTATGATCATTCTTAGGCTCTGTTCACCATATAGGAAAACTCATCCCTAACCTATCACAATTGTGCCACCCACTTCGGCCATTACTTAAAAAGAACATAAAATTTGTTTGAAATGAACATGAAACCCACTTTCAATTAATTAAAAATAAAGTTGCAAATGCAACGGAAAATACACATTATAATCCACACTTGGAAACAGAGATCAAATGCGACGCATCTAGAGCGGCATTAGGAGCAGCATTAGAGCAACGCTCATCTACAGGTTGGCATACGGTTGCATTCGCGTCTCGTTTCCTCAACTCAAACGAGGAACGTTACAGTGTTAACGAATTAGAATTATTAGGAGTTGTGTGGTCCGTTGAATATTTTAAAAACTATTTATTTGGCAAATCATTCACAATCATCACAGATCATTGAGCGCTACTTTCAATTATGAACGAACAGTGGTCTAACAATAGTCGTTCAACCCGTTGGATAGATCGTCTTTTACCTTTTGATTTTTAATACTGAATATATACCAGGCGCAAAAATGGGGCTGGTAGATTATATTTCCCGTCAACCAAATCAAAAAGCAAAAGTTACAAACAAATATGATGAGGAGTTTGCGGTAGCCACAATTACTCGCATTCTTGACGCTATTGCAGCAATTTATGTAAATACCACACAGCAAAACTGTCAATCACAGCACTTTTGCAGCGTCAATCACACACATTCCACACGTGCCTCACATCCTCACTCAACAAACTATTCCAATTTGCTTTCTGCCATTAATCGTTATACCACTCAGTTGCTTCTCGAGAACTCTGCAAACGCAGCTCAAATCCAGCCTAATTCAAATTCAATAACACAATCACCTCGAATCTAGCCAAAATTTAAAGCTCAAGCAAATTCAATTCAAATTCATTCAATCTTCCAATCCAATATGACAAGCCCGAGGTCAAACCCACAACCCCCCCTACCCACAGCAAGGTCACATTCCAGTCAACCGCCAACTCCGCCGTGAACTCCACCCACTCTTCAAATGACGGCCAAAATTCTCCTAACTTGGAACTATCGAAGGAGGAAGTATTTGAAAACAACTTAACGCAGTTGTTTACTAAGGGATTCCCGGCCGTCCTCACCAGTAAGGACGCGGTCCTTAAAGAGGTGCGAGATTGCATCTTGCAAAACGACTCACAACGGTGTAAAGAGGTGAACCCATATTTGTTCTCATACTGGAGGGACTTGCACGTACGGTCTGGTTGTGTATGTGTGGACGAACGTGTGGCAATTCCACACTCCATCCAAGATGCCCTACTCGAGAGTCTCCACCTCACGCACCCTGGTAGCTGGGGTATGATAACCCTGGGACAATATGCATTTTGGCCATATATGCATAGAGAAATTCTAAACAAGGCAGCTCAAAGCAAGGCTTGTACTGATATTGGTAAGAACCTCAAACCCGTTGTTCCGGCGTCAAAATGAAAGCCTTTACTAAATTGTTCCGAACCCAATGAAGAAATACAAATTGATTTTGGCGGCCCTATCATAAATGAAAAAATCAAGATATCCATTTTGTTGCATGTTTTGACCGTTTTTCAAAATACCCTACTGTAGAAGTCCTTGGTAAAGCTAACGGACCTAATGTAATTAATTTTTTAGATGAATACATTCAAATACACGGTGTTCCCCGAAATTTTAGATTAGATCAAGCTCGTTGTTTAATAGGATATGCAGTTAAGAATTTCTGTAAACAACATAATATTAACATAATCACCGCTGCTGCTAATGACCAAAGATCTATTGGATTAGTAGAGCGTTTGATACAAACTATTAAAAGACGCTTAGGCTGCATGAAATTAGATAGTAGAAACAATACATTCACAATTAAAGAAGCAATAAATTCAATAGCATATAAATTGCGTATATGCAAACAAAAGACAACAAATGTAACACCTTTCCAAGCACATTTTGGAAGAAAGCGAAATACACCACTAAATAATTTTAGAACCATACCAAAGTCATCAAATCTATCATACGAAAACATTCTCCACCACTACTTAGACGCCGATACAGTTCCCGTGGAGGACTACCTCGATGAAAATTGATGGGTGACCGGTGACGGCAGTGACATCCTAATCGAAGAGGCGATGCAAAAGGCACAAGTGGATGCAGGACGTCGTTACAATGGTGACACGAACAAATCGGTGTCCAGATTCATTATGCATCCGCAACTAAACAACCCCATACCACGGTCGGAAAAGTCACTGGAAATTAAACTTGCAGGCAAGGTGTCTAAGAGGTCCAAAAGAGATCTTCGTGGTCTATGGGAGATTTCAGCCCCGGGCAGTACGGTTGTTCGCCCTTCTGACACGAGTCACAGTTATTAAGGAACATGGAGGTCCAGAGGTAAGTGTGAGGAACAGCGATATTGCGAAATTCGGCACTCGCGCTCAACGCAATACAGAATTATGGCAATACGTTCAAAGACGTCCTCTTCCCTATGAGAAAACCACGGAAGAAAAAATAGCCCAACACACAAAGGTCCTTAAACAGAAATATCATGGGGAGATCAAAATTCGCCATCGATCTACTCAATCTGATGCGGCCTCGTGAGTCTCATCCGCTCGAAGGCCATGTCTTCCCGCAAACCGAAGAAACCACAACCGGGAAGTACTCGCTCGAGCAAGTCGTCCGCCAATTTGAATACGTCCAATGCCTCCTCCATTGCTGCGTCATCGGTCACCTCGTCAACTGCTTCGCCGTCCACATCGAAAACAAAAAAGAATCGACGAGCCCCGGACTATTTTGGTTTCGAGAATTCTGTTTGTTCCATAAGCGATGACTCTGCCCCTGCTTCCAAAAGACAAAAGACTGCAAATCCGGTTATCGAAACAATTCTCCAAGAAGAGGCGTCACAGCCTCCTGCAACTGAAACACAGTTTGAGCTTCCAGTAGTGAGTCCTCCTGCACCTCCCCCTGTCGGAACATGGTCTCCGGAGAGTTACGAATACGACGAGTATGCAAGGGAGATTAATATGAGCGTCTTCGACGCAGAAAATCAAATTTAAAACTAAGTAAACTATTGTTGATGACTTATTCCTTCAATGTTTCAATTTTAATTTATTTCATTAGCAGTTATCTAGTGTAAATCTGAATTTGCAGTACAATTGTACTGATTTTCTGTTAAAGTTCGCCATTTATTTGTGAACGTGTTTAGTTTTAATTTGTTAAACTTCAATTGGTTTCCTCGCAGTAAATCAGAGTCATTTAATCCGGTTGGGATACGCACCATTATTGTGCAGTAATTTATGGTTTGTACTTACGATTAACAATAATTGTCAAGGACTTCCATATTATGTAATCTAGCCAGCATTCGTCCCTCCTTTCCACTATAATTGTATGTTGATTATTGCTGCTCTCATTACTTTACTAATTATACTAACCAGCACATATGTTATTACTATCCTAAATTTTACACTGTTGCAGTTTAAAATTTAATTAGAGCCAAGGAAATGTGGTACGGTTGTACCATATTAAGTTCAAGTTTAGTTGTCTAAGTTTAGTTTCGCTTTAAGTTGCCCTTGTCTGACTAAAAGTCATAATTCACATACGTAAACTTTGCCGCCGACTAATAAGTCATCATTTCAGTTTGTTCACATCACCCACTTATTATCATTTTTCATTCTCCTAAATTTCATCACTTAATTCAGTTGCTCTTAATCTACTCTGCTTTCCAATGGGAAGAATTCCATTGGATTCGAGGAGGATTTCTACGTCAGATAAAATACAGGTACATTCGTAGCTCAATTGCTAGGCAAAAATAAAAGTGGTAATCCCACTAATTAGTAACAGCTTGGATTCGCACCTCGAATCCCACTCTACAATTTCTAAGTGGATTTGTGGATCAAATACGTATCTCTACAGTCAGGGATATCACAAAGGTTTTCTATCTCTTCCTCTTTTGGCGGACAATTAAAACAAAAACGTGTTAAAGTGATACAAAATGCACCACGAACAAATTGGTGTCCAGATTCATTACGCATCCGAAACTAAACAACCCCATTCCACGGTCGGAAAAGTCACTGGAAATTAAACTTGCAGGCAAGGTGTCTAAGCGGTCCAAAAGAGACCTTCGTGGTGTATGGGAGACATCGGCCCCGGGCAGTACGGTTGTTCGCACTTCTGACACGAGTCACAGTTATTAAGGAACCTGGAGGTCCAGAGGTAAATGTGAGGAACAGCGATATTGCGAAATTCGGCACTCGCACTGAACGCAATACAGACTTATGGCAATACGTTCAAAGACGTCCTCTTCCCTATGAGAAAACCACGGAAGAAAAAATAGCCCAACACACAAAGGACCTTAAACAGAAATATCGTGGGGAGATCAAAATTCGCCATCGATCTACCCAATCTGATGCGGCCTCAGGAGTCTCATCCGCTAACAGCCCCATTTCGAAGGCCATGTCTTCCCGCAAACCGAAGAAACCACAACCGGGAAGTACTCGCTCGAGCATGTCGTCCGCCAATTTGAATACGTCCAATGCCTCCTCCATTGCTGCGTCATCGGTCACCTCGTCAACTGCTTCGCCGTCCACATCGAAAACAAAAAGGAATCGACGAGCCCCGGACTATTTTGGTTTCGAGAATTCTGTTTGTTCCATAAGCGATGACTCTGCCCCTGCTTCCAAAAGACAAAAGACTGCAAATCCAGTTATTGAAACAATTCTCCAAGAAGAGGCGTCACAGCCTCCTGCAACTGAAACACAGTTTGAGCTTCCAGCAGTGAGTCCTCCTGCACCTCCCCCTGTCGGAACATGGTCTCCGGAGAGTTACGAATACGACGAGTATGCAAGGGAGATTAGTATGAGCGTCTTCGACGCAGAAAATCAAATTTAAAACTAAGTAAACTATTGTTGATGACTTATTCCTTCAATGTTTCAATTTTAATTGATTTCATTAGCAGTTATCTAATGTAAATCTGAATTTGCAGTACAATTGTACTGATTTTCTGTTAAAGTTCGCCATTTATTTGTGAACGTGTTTAGTTTTAATTTGTTAAACTTCAATTGGTTTCCTCGCAGTAAATCACAGTCATTTAATCCGTTTGGGATACGCACCATTATGGTGCAGTAATTTATGCTTTGTACTTACGATTAACAATAATTGTCAAGGACTTCCATATTATGTAATCTAGCCAGCATTCGTCCCTCCTTTCCACTATAATTGTATGTTTATTGTTGCTGCTCTCATTACTTTACTAATTATACTAACCAGTACATATGTTATTACTATCCTAAATTTTACACTGTTGCAGTTTACACTGTTGCAGAATTTTACACTTTTGCAGAATTGAGGAGGATTTCCACGTAAGATACAATAGAGCTACATTCGTAGCTCAATTGCTAGGCAAAAATAAAAGTGGTACTCCCGCTAATTAGTAACAGCTTGGATTCGCACCTCGAATCCCACTCTACAATTTCTAAGTGGATTTGTGGATCAAATACGTATCTCTACAGTCAGGGATATCACAAAGGTTTTCTATCTCTTCCTCTTTTGGCGGACAATTA
Organism: Convolutriloba macropyga; assembly: GCF_964194025.1. Classification (NCBI taxonomy): domain Eukaryota; kingdom Metazoa; phylum Xenacoelomorpha; order Acoela; family Convolutidae; genus Convolutriloba; species Convolutriloba macropyga. The sequence goes on from NW_027449727.1 coordinate 24,663, forward strand.
AAACAAAAACGTGTTAAAGTGATGCAAAATGCACGAGTGATTGCAGGACGTCGTTACAATGGTGACACGAACAAATTGGTGTCCAGATTCATTACGCATCCGAAACTAAACAACCCCATTCCACGGTCGGAAAAGTCACTGGAAATTAAACTTGCAGGCAAGGTGTCTAAGAGGTCCAAAAGAGACCTTCGTGGTGTATGGGAGACATCGGCCCCGGGCAGTACGGTTGTTCGCACTTCTGACACGAGTCACAGTTATTAAGGAACCTGGAGGTCCAGAGGTAAATGTGAGGAACAGCGATATTGCGAAATTCGGCACTCGCGCTGAACGCAATACAGACTTATGGCAATACGTTCAAAGACGTCCTCTTCCCTATGAGAAAACCACGGAAGAAAAAATAGCCCAACACACAAAGGACCTTAAACAGAAATATCGTGGGGAGATCAAAATTCGCCATCGATCTACCCAATCTGATGCGGCCTCAGGAGTCTCATCCGCTAACAGCCCCATTTCGAAGGCCATGTCTTCCCGCAAACCGAAGAAACCACAACCGGGAAGTACTCGCTCGAGCAAGTCGTCCGCCAATTTGAATACGTCCAATGCCTCCTCCATTGCTGCGTCATCGGTCACCTCGTCAACTGCTTCGCCGTCCACATCGAAAACAAAAAGGAATCGACGAGCCCCGGACTATTTTGGTTTCGAGAATTCTGTTTGTTCCAAAAGCGATGACTCTGCCCCTGCTTCCAAAAGACAAAAGACTGCAAATCCAGTTATTGAAACAATTCTCCAAGAAGAGGCGTCACAGCCTCCTGCAACTGAAACACAGTTTGAGCTTCCAGTAGTGAGTCCTCCTGCACCTCCCCCTGTCGGAACATGGTCTCCGGAGAGTTACGAATACGACGAGTATGCAAGGGAGATTAGTATGAGCGTCTTCGACGCAGAAAATCAAATTTAAAACTAAGTAAACTATTGTTGATGACTTATTCCTTCAATGTTTCAATTTTAATTGATTTCATTAGCAGTTATCTAATGTAAATCTGAATTTGCAGTACAATTGTACTGATTTTCTGTTAAAGTTCGCCATTTATTTGTGAACGTGTTTAGTTTTAATTTGTTAAACTTCAATTGGTTTCCTCGCAGTAAATCACAGTCATTTAATCCGTTTGGGATACGCACCACTATTGTGCAGTAATTTATGCTTTGTACTTACGATTAACAATAATTGTCAAGGACTTCCATATTATGTAATCTAGCCAGCATTCGTCCCTCCTTTCCACTATAATTGTATGTTTATTGTTGCTGCTCTCATTACTTTACTAATTATACTAACCAGTACATATGTTATTACTATCCTAAATTTCACACTGTTGCAGTTTAAAATTTAATTAGAGCCAAGGATATGTAGTACGGTTGTACCATATTAGGTTCATGTTTAGTTGTCTAAGTTTAGTTTCTCTTTAAGTTGCCCTTGTCTGACTAAAAGTCATAATTCACATACGTTAAGTTTGCCGCCGACTAATAAGTCATCTTTTCAGTTTGTTCACTTCACCCACTTATTATCATTTTTCATTCTCCTAAATTTCATCACTTAATTCAGTTGCTCTTAATCTACTCTGTTTTCCAATAAGAACAATCCCATTGGAATCGAGGAGGATTTCTACGTAAGATAAAATACAGCTACATTCGTAGCTCAATTGCTAGGCAAAAATAAAAGTGGTAATCCCACTAATTAGTAACAGCTTGGATTCGCGACTCGAATCCCACTCTACAATTTCTAATCTAGCCAGCATTATGTAATCTAGCCAGCATTCGTCCCTCCTTTCCACTATAATTGTATGTTGATTGTTGCTGCTCTCATTACTTTACTAATTATACTAACCAGTACATATGTTATTACTATCCTAAATTTTACACTGTTGCAGTTTACACTGTTGCAGAATTTTACACTTTTGCAGAATTGAGGAGGATTTCCACGTAAGATACAATACAGCTACATTCGTAGCTCAATTGCTAGGCAAAAATAAAAGTGGTACTCCCACTAATTAGTAACAGCTTGGATTCGCACCTCGAATCCCACTCTACAATTTCTAAGTGGATTTGTGGATCAAATACGGATCTCTACAGTCAGGGATATCACAAAGATTTTCTATCTCTTCCTCTTTTGGCGGACAGTTAAAACAAAAACGTGTTAAAGTGTGGTCTTAATATTATGTGCGCACGCATATTTTCCAGCGTCCATTTTTAGTGTTGAAAATTTGGTTTAGAAATCAATTTTTTTCAGAAATTATTGAACGGGTTTTTGTTAATCAACAGTTTAAATTCATAATCTGCAGATTTTATGCTTACGAAAGTATACTTCGTTCCAAATTAGATTTAGTCTGATGTCTTCCTATTACCTAGTGTCAACCAATAGCTCTCAAAAACTGTAATTTTTAGTTTAATCCAATGATGATAAACTTTTGACTATTTAAATCTGAAACCATTGTTTCGATCCAGAAAAAGTAGAAAAAGGTGGCAAGCCCAACGCCAATAGCTTTTAATTTTTTATCGCAGTTTCAAAGACCTCAACGTCGATTGTCTTTTCGAAAACATGTTGTCTACAGCAACACAGCTGTTCGTTTCGACCCGCCTTAGTGGGGGAGGAACTAAATACTCAACTGATTTTTTTGTTCAGTCAATTTTCGCCGATCGATATATTCATCGAACAACATTGTGAATTTTATTGACAGACAATTTGCCAAGCGTAGAATTTCAAAATAAGACGATTTGTTTGAATATCACTTTTTCTGAGCAGTTATGGAGGTTAAAAGTTTTGTGATTCTTAGGCTTACTTCCATTGTTTTGTTCACATGTTTCATAATTTTTTTTATCTATTTTTGATCATTTTGTTGCAAATTATGATAAATTAGTTAAAGATACTCATTAGTTACTGTTACATTAAAAAAATGGAAGAGATTTTATAAAAATTTGGAACCAAATGTTTTGGCAAATCTTTCAGCTAAATTTTTTAAAATTCAGCACTTTTCCTTTTTTCATAAAAAAGGCGTCAATTACGCCTATTTGTTCCATTTTGTCCGGTTTGACCGGTAGTGTAGACTTGAATGCTGCTGACACAATTTTTCATCTTCCAGACATTCTAATTACATCTCCGGTTCTTATGGAAGTTGTCTGGAAATAACAAATTTGCAGTTTTTAAACTGATATTTAAACTGAAATTCAACCGATATTTAGAAAACTGCCGAGAAAATTTTTGATATATTAGGAGTCTTGTATGCCAAAAAAATTTTACACAATTTTAAGGTTTTTTATTATAGAACAATTGAGTTTTCCAACAGCCGCGCAGCGATAGCAGGACCAGTTTTTGGTCTCATCGTTTATTATTGCCATGAAAAATGATTCTGATTGTATTTTGGGACTGTTCTTTTTGAAAAAGTTTTTGTCTTTTTTCATCACAATCAAAAGAACGTCTAAATAAATCTGACATTTCAATTAAAAAATAGATTTTATTGCTGCAGTAAGGTCCAGAGAAACAATATGCTGTTTTATGAGTAAAGTTCATGGTTTTATTGGCCCCAAACAAATGTTTCAAAATTCTTACCTAAATGCTTAGTTTTGACAACATTTGATTTTTTTATGTGGTGTGATGTTTAAGTCTGAATCAGATGCCTAATTTTGTATCGATGGAGCTATTAGAAAACAATCTAATGTTTTCAATTGATAGATAATGGATTTTTGATAAATATAACTTAATATGTATCCAAAATTTGTCAAATTGTTTTGATATAATGATTTTTTGTTCATATTAGCTGTTTCAATTACATTTTGAACAATTGATAAATTAATGGTCTAGCTTTGGAGTTTTACAGTTCGAAATTTAAACGGATTGTTACCGGGCGATACATACTTTTCGAGGTATTTTTTGCTTTTTTGATTTTTTCTTTGATAATTACAGATGAGATTGAATTCGAATCAAACTTCATTTAATGGCTGCTGAAATTTACTTGCAAAGGTAGGCCAACGAAGAACCATAATAATTTGACTGCAGAGAATATCGTTTTTTGATTCAACAACATTGGAACAAAAGTGATCATGAAAACTTGAGTTCAGCCTATTTTCGTTGTTAATGTTTAGTCTTTTGACTTAGTCTCACCAACGACAAGTACAATTGGCTTACTATGCAGTAACAAATTAACCTATTTACCATTTCCAAAAAAATTTGGTAATTTGAAGTCTGCCAATATCCATCTTTTTTCTGTAACTTTCGGGAGTATTCTCAGCATGGAGAGAAATTGCATGTTTAAGAAGCGGATCAAAATGTAGTCTGAATTGCTGTTTTCGTAAATAATTTTTTTGGCGTTGATTTAAGTCGTCTTTTCAAAAATTTTACATATTTTTTGATCTTTTCCAACATTTGAGATTCTCTTTTGCTATCGTGTCCGATCATCACATTCATGGCACATTATTGAAAAGTATCATATCACGTCACTAACTCTGAAAAAAGGCGCAATTGATTATCCTCATTGTTTTTCAAAATTTGCGAATAGATTTTGATCTTATAGGCTTTGAAACCATTTCCTCGCAAAATTAAGGTGACTGTTTGATTTTTGCCTGAACTTGCACTTTTTGTAGTAGTGTTAAAAGTAGAGTCTTAATTTTTGTTGTAGTGTCTTAAAAACAAATTAACAAATTGACCAGCTTTCCTATACAATCAACTTGTTTCGCTTAGAATAACAAAATAACTCAAATTGAAATACTAAAATTTTCTTTGAGTTTCTGTTCATAGCTCAAGTTAATAATGGAGTTTAGGAGTTCCCGTATTTCACAACATATCTTGGTAGCCTTTCAAGTTTCTTTTATGTTGCTAGTCACATGGATAAAAATGTCAAAATTGCGTCTCCGTGTGATTGTAGATAAAGATATTGCAGATTGCTATCAGCTTTCCGTAACATGGCTTCTTCAGTATTGATGTCATGGTTAATTTGTAAACAATGTAGAGGTTTTGTGGAATGTTCTGTATCGATAACAGGTTGTTTTGCGAATCAACCGCAAGTAATCAGATGCAACATCATTAATTTCGAAATATTGTTGAGATGGTTCAAGTTTGAGTTTCAATTCATGTATGATGATCTTATACAAATGTTTGTTACTAAATATATATGTTGAAAACAGTGAACAATTCTTTTTGGCTTCGATAGAATCTAGCACTAAATTTTGCTTTTCAAGCCATTCTAACGACAGGGCTTGGTCTCTTCCTGAATGGTTTTTTAGTAGTAAAGCGTAGCCTCAACAATGACATTGAAATTAATCATTTTAAAAAATTGTAAACGTATTTTCTAATATTGTCCGTTCCTGTTTTTTGTTTATTTGTTAATTGTTTTCAATAAAAACAGGTCCAATATCTTTCTTGGTAAAATAAAAGTCATTTGATTTAGTCTAGTTTTTATCTGAAGCTATTTTGACTTTTTCCTTAAGCTTTTAAAGAGAAAATAGATGGTCATTGAGTTTTTATTGTTAGTAATACCTGTTTTTTAAATTTGATTTTGTTGTTGGTCTTGTCTCTTAATCTCCTTAATGACAACAATCATCAATCCTTTAGAGAGTTATTGTTTCATTTGAGTAGTGGTTAGAGCCTCAAGCAATTTTTCCAATTGATACACAACATTTTTTCAATCAATGAGTGATTTTTTGACACTTTTCTACCTCTTGCTCATTTGGTGAAAAAATAAGCCAGAAATTTGGTTAAGCGGGGCAGAACAATATGTGAGAACGCACATTACCGAGGCTCCTTGTTAACAATTATTTTGAGTTTTGAAACTCAAAAACCAAAATGTGGATGAATTTTTTGATTTTTCGTAGTTGACCCATTTTTGAGGCATAAGTTACGCGAAACAATTTTCTTCAAGTTACTATATTATTTTCTTCATATTTCTGGCTGCTTAATTCCATAGTATAGATATTACCTAAATAATTGATTATCGTTTTGTTCAATTTCCCAGATGAAATTTATAAATTTTTTCCGCGGGTACTCATAATATTGCCCAGTCATGTGTCCTGATTATCGAGTTCAAGGGTTTTAAAAAACTTGCAAAAATTTGCTGCGGTTTGGGACCTTGAAATGTAAGTGACACCATTTTATTTTCATATGAGGCTTCTAATAAATCTTTGACTCTATTAAAATTAGAGTTATTTGAACACACTGTTATAAATAAATGTTCACATATATATATATATATATATATATATATATATATATATAT
>NW_027449728.1:5000-19208 GCF_964194025.1 Convolutriloba macropyga
AACACTTAGAGATTTGCAACGGCTAAGAGAATTGCTCTGTGATTTAAGGTCCGAGTTTAATCTGTTTGTCCAGTTTCTGAGGACGAAAAATCGAAAACGTGAGACTTCGTTTGTGAGCAATTAATAGTACCAGCTGTTAGTAGCAAGAAACTTTAGAAGACTCCTGATGTAAGAAGAGTTCAAAGTGACCCCCCCCCCCTATATCACCGCATTTCTTACAAAAACTCACCGCATCTACTTTTCTGGCAAATTAATGTAAGAAATGCGGTGAAAGCGGTGAATTCGGTGAAATAATTCACATTTCATACAAAATTTCACCGCTAAATTCACCGCATTTCTTACAAAAATTCGCCGCATTTGCATTCCAACGTTTACTCAATCTGGTTTAAATTCAGAAGAAATATCAAAGAAGAACGTGATAGTTGGCGCTGTGGAATACGCAGTTGAAGGAATGCATGAGGTCAGAGGTTCGAAACCGTATGCGGACGATTCTTTTTTGTAAGAATACTGAGAACGCGGTGAAAATAAATAATTCACCGCGATTCACCGCATTCACCGCAAAAAGATGTAAGAAATACGCGGTGAAAATTTTATTTTTCACCGCATTTCACCGCATTTCCTACGAAATTTCACCGCCAAACCTCGACCCGGGATTGAAATGATTTCTAAATCTAACATGAGCTTTCAATAGACTTTGATTTTTAGGGCAAAGTACCCACTCACTAGGGCAAAATATTTACCTTGGAGGTTTGAGGGCAAGGTGGAACGAATTTTCTCAGAACTCCCAAGCTGACTCTTAAAACTTACATTATTTTCAGAACACCAATTTCTTCCATTTTTAAGGGAAATATTTTGCTCCGTAAACTCATTATGTTCTCTTATGTACAAAAATTTTCAAAATTTTGATAGGATTACAACCCTCGAGAGTAAGATTTTTCAAATGTTACAATTTACTACAATTCATTTTCGACGTGGAGTGCCCACTCTCTTTTTGTTGCAAAAAACTTGACAGAGCAAATTTTGCTGGTTGGTTTTTGTTGAAAACAATTTTTCAACCGTACTTCTCCTGGGAGTAAAATTTTAGAGGGGGAAAGTTCTACAAAATGCAACACTACTGCTATCATATTTTGTCCCAAGTGAGTAACTAAAACTAATCATCCCAAATCTCAATCGGTTTCGGTTACCAGAAAGTCTTTTCATTAAACACAACAAACACACTTCAAACAAAAAAATGCCCAGTGGAAGCAATCGTTAGAAAAGTTATTTAAGTTACACTTTTTTAGCTTTTCATCTATTTCATCTATCATTTTTAATTGAAAATTTGTTGTTAGTCTTTTTGAACAGTGTTGCAGTTCGGATATCATTGGAAAAAATTGTTTTGCTCTTTCTTTGGGTAATTCTTTTGTCTGAGATTGGATGTTTTCAGCACATTTGTCTATTTTCGGAGACATCAACAGAGGTTAAAAATCAAGTTCCCTTAAATTAAAAATACAGAAAAAATATTGTGACAATTTCTGATTTTTCACAAAGATAAAATTCCATTTTCAAAATTCCTCGAAGTAACTTCACAAGTACTGCAAAAAGAGTTGCTTTTCTGTCACACAGCTTAAAAATTTGGCCAGCAGATTTGTCGATTAATCTTTTGCTTTGGTTGATATCTTTAAGATTTTTGCAAGAATCTTGCAAATTTTGAATCAGCTTGCAAGATTCTTGGAAGTTTTCACTCATCACTGGGCTCTTTACTGTCCAAGACCAAAATAAAAATTGTCAGAATTTTTCTGGCAGCCAAAGAAAAATTCGATGCTTTTTTATAGCACACTCATTAAGTCGCGTTTAATCTACAACACATTGTATAAGGTCCCCAAAAGGACACGAAGGAAAGAACAAGGCAAAGTATGTTATCTTTGGTATACCTGAGGCTTTTCACTACTTGAACGGGCCAAAGTCTGGATCATATCACTTTTTCGTCTGGACGGGTCTATTCATAAGAGTTTTTGTACGAGCACATGAACGCATCGAAAATTTAAACGAGGCAATGTCTGGATCATAAGCATTATTGGTCTGCCTGGGCACTTTCTTAGGCAAAAATGTTCTGGAGGGGTATTTTCATCAGGACTTTTGAGCAAGAACCTGAACCTGGGTTTGTTTTCCAGATCTCAAGATTTGTAATTTTTCCTATATTTCCCTGGTTCTAGAATTTCACTACAAAATTCTTATTTGGAATTTTAACTGCTTTTGAGACAGCATTCCTTTAATACCCAATAACATCGAGCACTGTCTTTTCAAACCCATTATCGGCCGAGCACATTCTTTTCATAAGTCGAGACTTCGTCCTTGAGTACAACTTTTGGTTATTTTGACGAGTTTACAATTCCGTATATTGTTTTTCTTCAATGTAAGTGGTTCAGTATATCTGCTCGTAGCTTACATTTTCTGCTCTTGTCAAATTCCGCTCATTTCTCGCATTTTTTTCTGCTGAAAACCCGCTCATTATTTGCATTTTTTCCTGCTCAAATTCCGCGCATTCCTTGCATCTTTTTCAAAAACTCTGCACATTCCGGTCTAATTCCGCTCTTTCGTGTTATCCTTTCATTTTTTTTGATCGGACTCCTCGACTTTGAAAGTCAAAGATAACCCGACTTTGCAAGTTCTTGCTTGCTGAAAAAATTTATGAACTAGCAGAAATTTTAAAAAGCGGTTAAAAACGTTTTAAAACGAGGTAAAAAACGTGCACAATTTCTAAAAACGAGGTAAAGGCTGTTCGTGGCTGATTATGGTTTAGATAGGTCTGATCATGGCAGTAGTAGAAAAAACAAGGTTTTCAGCCACCAGCCCAATTTGTCTCATCCCCCTCAAAATTCCTCGGCGTATCTTCACAAGTACTCAAAATGAGTTGCTTTTCTGTCACACAGCTTAAAAATTTGGCCAGCAGATTTGTCGATTAACCTTTTGCTTTGCAAATTCTGAATCAGCTTGCAAGGTTCTTGGAAGTTTTCACTCATCACTGGGCTCTTTACTGTCCAAGACCAAAATAAAAAATGTCAGAGTTTTTCTGGCAGCCCAAGAAAAATTCGATGTTTTTTTATACCACACTCATTAAGTCGCGTTTAATCTACAACACATTGTAGAAGGTCCCCAAAAGGTGTTATCCGTCAGAAAATGTCAGAATTTTTCTGGCAGCCCAAGAAAAATTCGATGCTTTTTTATAGCACATTAATTAAGTCGCGTTTAATCTACAACACATTGTATAAGGTCCCCAAAAGGACACAAAGGAAAGAACAAGGCAAAGTATGTTATCTTTGGTATACATGAGGCTTTTCACTACTTGAACGGGCCAAAGTCTGGAACATATCACTTTTTTGTCTGGACCGGTCTATTCATACGAGTTTTTGTACGAGCACACGAACGCATCGAAAATTTAAACGAGGCAATGTCTCGATCATAAGCATTATTGGTCTGCCTGGGCATTTTCTTAGGCAAAAATGTTCTGGAGGAGTATTTTCATCAGAACTTTTGAGCAAGAACCTCAACCTGGGTTTGTTGTCCAGACCTCAAAATTTGTAATTGTTCCTATATTTCCCTTGTTGTAGAATTTCACTTCAAAAATTTTTTTTTGGAATTTTAACTTCTTTTGAGACAGCATTCCTTTAATACCCAATAACATCGAGCACTGTCTTTTCATACCCATTATCGGCCCAGCACATTCTTTTCATAAGTCGAGACTTCGTCCTGGAGTACAACTTCTGGTTATTTTGACGAACTTACAACTCCGTATATTGTTTTTCTGAATTTTATTATGAACTAGCAGAAATTTTAAAAAGCGGTAAAAACTTTTTAAAAAGAGGTAAAAACGTGCACAATTTCTAAAAACGAGCTAAAGTCTGTTTGTGGCTGATTATGGTTTGGATGGGTCTGATCATGGCAGCAGTAGAAAAAACAGGGGTTTCAGCCACCAGCACAATTTGTCTCATCCCCCTCAAAATTCATCGACGTATCTTCACAAGTACTCAAAATGAGTTTCTTTTCTGTCACACAGCTCAAAAATTTGGCCAGCAGATTTGTCGATTAAACTTTCTTTTGCAAATTCTGAATCAGCTTGCAAGATTCAGCCACCAGCCTAGATTCAGCCACCATCCCAATTTGTCTCATCCCCCTCATGCTAGCCGCATTCGGGGAAATGAGCCAAATTGAACTGGTAACTTGAACCCCTGTTTTTTCCTTACTCTATATTCCCTCAAAATTTATCATTTCCTGTATCACTTAGTGCAATCCACTAGTATTGAGTAAACTATGCTTGGAATACAGTAGATCGTAACAAAAAGAAAGCACGGAGTAAAAGCGCATAGGTGGCGTAACAACCAGTAGCTTGTAACAAAACGCATTGATTTCCTCGCGCTCGTTTACTAATCTTCATTCTGACTGGCTGGTCAGTAACGCGTAACAAAATTTATATTACATTGTAATAGTAACGCGTATCAGGTTATTTCATAAAATATGTTCTAGAATAATATTCCATGATTGGACATTTGTTCTCCATGGCACTTTTTCATCATGACTTTCACTTCACTACAAAAACAATGCTATTCATCTTGACTTTCACTTCACTTCAAAAAACTAGGAAGGATGCTCTTCTTTAAAATCACTGTTTATTACGCTTAAAGAGTAATAAAAATAAAATCAGAATTGAAGACGTATAACCCACATGATCCGCATACCTACAATTTGCCAATATTTATATAAAAATGACTACAATTTTGCTTTGAGCCTAATTTAAATCTAATCGGGAAGAACCCGCCATAGTTATCCGTGAACGGACGCCATCCGGGGCACGCCAAACGGCTTCGCTAGTATTATATTTTTTATCATGCTCTTTGAACTGATTTCTAGTATGACTGAATCTATATCTATTAGGATAGATGCACAATCTGCATCTTCCATTTCTAAACCTAAAGAATGAAAAAAGCTTATAAACTTTACACATATTACACTCTATATATTGATCTTGATTATCTTTGTGTTCTCCTGAATGTTTAATGTAACCTTTCACTTTAACTATATCCTTTCATATATAACAACAATATCCTAATTCTGATTAATCATTACAACATTCTTTCCAAGGCTTATTTTTACACTTATCACACTTCTTTTTTCATTTTCAAAAAATTATAAATTTCCCTAACAAAATACTCCAAGTTTGACTCTACTAACAGCAATGTGAACTTCTGCGACGTCTGTAATTTATCCTTTGGAACAGGAGAAAATGTTTGATCTGCGAAGCAGGTTCGCTGATTCTGATGATGATGGGGCCATAACTGAATCCCCAGCTAAAACTATGGAGATGATGTATGATTCAGGTGGAAACTTTATCTGTCCCAAAATTTCCACTAAAACTGAAACTAAAGATAAAACCATCGATATTATTCAACCTCAACCCATCAATAAACCTAAAAATTAAATCGAAGATAGTATCTACTCTAGAATTAATTTTGAATCTAAAGAATGTCATGGAGAATTTAGAAATAAAATGGCCTTAACTACTCACTCATATAGTCATAATCGCAAGCATCAAGAAAACACAGAAAACTTTGATATAAACTCTAGCCAGAACTTGAAAGAATTTTATATTAGTGATAAAGCTGAAAATTACATTGAAGATATAGACGAAGCTAAAAATAACTCTTTAGAAGAAATTAAAAACTATTATCAGTTTAGAAAAACTAAGAGTTTTAAATATAAGATCACAGCTGAGTGTGAGTACAAGAAGAGAACCAAATAAAGAATTAAACTTACTAAAATATTCTTCCACACTGACTATATTTGAAATAATACAATATATGCATATGGTGACTTCAAACAATGGTTAGATTTTATAAAGGAAATATATGAGGGTTATGGCTATGACTTTGAGCTTCTTGAATTAAGAAGTATTCACACAAATATTGAACCGACCAAAGCATCTATTGGTAGTTATATAGAGTTAGCACCCGATCTCAAAAACTCTGAATCAATATTAAATATACGCATATCCAAATACAACTGCGTACAATTAACTATTACTGCTTCGCTACATCACGCTATGGACCAAGCAACACGTGATAGTCATTATGTAAAAAATCTATTTGAAGCACGACAACAAAATGAAGATGATTTTGCTTATAAAATAAGAAGACAGAAATTGTATAATATTAATATTTGGGTATACACACCTCGTGGTGAGGGCAAATTATAATTGTTTAATTCAGTTGATGATTTTGATAAAGATAGAAAAGATGACAGAATATTAATTTGGGGGAACCACTGCGCACTAATTAAACCAATAGAAACCTTGTTAGATTGACCAAATAAAATGAATCATAATTTCTATTAGTGTGATAGATGCATATAATGATTTAACTCTCAAATTAAATACGAAAAACGAATGTAGCCACTCTTTCGTACCAGAGACTGTTTGTCCTAAGAATAAACAAATTTTTTAAAAAATGAACACAAACGTCAGAATGTAAAAATTATTATAACCGCTGATATAGAATGTTGTGTTGTCGATGTCACAAAAAACAATTGTGAATATGTAATAGCTGAACACATACCAAAAAATGTGGGTTACACCTGTCAAGTAATTTCAAATACTACTTCGGTCAAGACTGTATCAGAAGATTTGATAGAGATCTATTAGAAATAGAAACAGAAAATAGTTTCAAGCGTAATGAAAAGATGGTATTCAATAAAGAAGATAAACTATGTCGTGAAACCAATAACACTTGTCATATATTTGTAAAAATAAGAGGTCACTTTCATGAAACTGGTAAATATAGAGGACCAGCATGGAAAATTTGTAATCTAAGATACAATCAACAAAATTTCATTCGTGTAATATTCCACAATGGCTCTGGTTATGATTTCAATCCGACATATAGTGAACTCTACAAACAGTATAATGATAAAAGAAAAGTAGACAACATACCACTAGCTGCCGTTAAGTCTTACATGTTTAGTATTGGTTGTCCTAAATTCTTAGATAATAATAACTGCTTAGCTCTGCCTCTAGATCGAATGGCAAAGATATATCCGTATATGCCGGTCAGTCTAAGATGTTTAGTATTGGCTGTCTTAAAATCTTAGATAGTTATTACTTCTTAGCTATGCCTCTAGACCAAATGGCAAAGATATATCCTTGTAAAACAAACATTATATCGGTATGAGCACATTGGCGTAGACTCATACCAAGAAGTTTTAGGTAATCTCAATTTAGAAGACTTCAATTCCTCATTATCTAATAAGTTACCAACACATGAAGAAGTTGATAACTTTAATAAAGACAACAGTCATAAAACTGGTAAAGATTTAACTGTAGAGTATTTACAGAGTGATGTAGAAACATTAGACTACTGCATGAATGAATATCTTAAATTAAATTTGAAAGAACTCGGCCTCAGCCCTCTAAACTATGTAAGTCTCCCTGGTTATAGTTTTGATTGTTGGTTAATGTCAAGTGTTGCTACATTAGATACATTACAAGATAAACAATTGCTAATTGATTTCGTTGAAGCTAAGAGAGGTGGTAAATGTGGTATAAGGGGTGATAGATTGGTTAACAATCGGCTAAACCGCTTTGCGGATAGTGAAAGAAACGAGATTCTCAGGTATATAGATGCATACAACCTATACGGCTATGCAATGATGCAAAGACTACCTTATAAGGATTTCGAGTACATTACTATAACTTTAGACGAATGGGAAACCACGCTTCAGCGTATATTGAATACTCCAGATGATAGTGATCATGGTTACTATATAGTTTGTGATATTAATTATACTAATAGTTGTAAAGATAGAACAGAAAAACTAGCATTAATGCCCAATAAAAGAAAGATAAATGAAAATGAATTAGGCTATAGAGAAAGAGAGAAAGGTGGAGCGAGAACTGAGAAATTAATATTAGAACAAAACAACAAAACAGAATGCATGGTTCAATATAGTATGTTCAAGTTCTATGTTAAGATGGGTGCAAAATTAACTAAAATTCATAGAGTAATTAAATTTAAACATGATTACATAATTAGAGACTATATTCAAAACAAAACTAAAAAAGAGCAACAGCTAAAACTGAAGCGGAAAAAGATGTAAGGAAATTAATGAACAACTCACTATATGGAAGAATGTGCATGAATCCTCTACACTTCCTTCAAAGTAAGTTCTTACATTATGAAGAAAAGATATTGAAAAGCATAATTAAATCTACAGTGAAGAATATAACTAGATATAAGTATTGTAGCCAATATGAATACATAAAGAAAAACTAAAGTATGATTCTCCAGTATATGTAGGGGTTACTATATTAGAATAAGGTAAATTACACATGTATGATGTATTCTATAATATTCCTCAGCCACCTCTCAAAGATCTACAACTCCATTATATGGATACTAATAGTTTTGTATTAAGCTTTAGCGAGAGTAATGTCGACAATGAACACATGGACTTAAGTAATCTCAAACCACCAATCTGAACTATAATAATGACCCTTTCAAATTCACACATGTATTGGGAAGTAGAATAATAGAAGAGGTTATAGCCCTGTCACCAAAGACATATAGCTTTAAGGATTCCCCAAATAAAACTAAAGACAAAGGAATGAATAATTGTAACAATGCTAAACATGAAGAGTATTTTAATGCGTTTATGTATAACACACAGAGAACTATAGATGAATTTAGAATACAAAAAGTTGGTGATAACTTAACAACAACAAAAACAAGTTAAGATTAGTCTAAACACATTTGATGATAAAAGATTTTATGTAAATAATATTAAAATCTATCCTCATGATGAGAATCTATATCTATTCAAAAGAGATCTAGTAAATAAAATTAATGCTCCGTCATTAGTTTTAGACAAAGATCAACTGGCTAATAATATTCTAGTACTAACCATAATGAATATTGAAAGTTAAACGAGGCTGCTACTAAATTATATAAGGATCTGTGAACAGACTCCGTCTGTGGTATACCAAGCAGTTTCACTGATTTAACTTAATTTTTTTCTTAACAAATAACAAATGGCTAAGCTAGATAAACTTATAGAATTAAACAGTCTGGAACAACAAAACAGAAGAAATAGATTAGAAGATAAATTAAGACAACAAGTATAATATGGTGAAATAAAAAAATTATTTGATCCTTTGACTAATTTTTTAAATACTAATAATGAATCTAGCATTGGGTGAACAAACATTAAGAGAAATAGATTGGCTAAATCAATAGTTAGATAGACAAACTAGGGCAATCACTGAAGTTGGTTCACAGATCGATATAAAGGCTTCGCGGATGGACAAATCATTAATGATGTCTAATGAAGCATTAATGAAGTCCAATGAAGCTGTAGAGAGAGCTCGAGATAAAACAAGAGTTATAATTGATAATGATGCGAGTCAAATTATTTTTTTAATGGCACAACAATCTAACCCTCAATTCAAGTTAAGGGTCAAAAAAGGTTTAGGTCCAGGGGTGTTAAAGTAACTTATCGAGATAATACATTTATAATAAATGATATTATAATGAATTTTCTAATGGGCTTATTAACTTTCTTGCTAATAAAGATGTTTTATAAGATGATGATATTGAGTAAGAAGAAACAATAATAAAAAGGTTTTTATTTGATATTGGATATGATATAGGAAAAGGTGATAAGAAAAGCATTAGATATAGAACAAAAAACGCATACTGGGGGTAAATTATGATGTATTTGACAAGGGTACAAATAGCATTGACATTAACGCAAATAATTAACACAGTTGCCAAATAATGACTTAATAGAAAGATTAGATTTACATATACTAGAAACAAAAGCTGGTTATGACGTATTATATGATGAAATGCTAGATATACTTAAACAACTATTATCTATGAATATTAGAAGAGAAAGGATGATACCAATATATAAAGATGAAACATGGCCAGCTGATTTAACTGATAAGTCCTCTCTACGTAAATACAAGAAAAATTATAAGTTTATACTAACTGTTACAGATATAATCAGAAAAATATTCATGGGTTATTCCATTAAAGAATAAATTTGGTTTATCTATATCTAATGGCTTTAGAATAGTATTAGGTGAACAAAGAAAACCTGAAAAGTTATGGGTAGATATAGGTAGTGAGTTTTATACTATAACATTTAAATCTTTTCTTAAAGAATATGAGATTGAAATATATTCTACATACAGTGATTTAAAGGCTGTGTTTATAAATATTTAATAGAACGTTATTACACATAATTAATAAACCAATTTTCATCAATGGTGATGGTATTTGAGTAAATGTATAAAATGATGCAGTAATAACGTATAACAAAAACTCTCTTCCAACAATGAAACCAGTTTATGCTTCTAATAACCCCGATAAAGTTAGATGCTCATTCAATTTGAAGAATATTAAGGATAAACCTGGCTACGCCCAAACTAAACTTAAAACTAATGATTATGTTAGAAATGCAGATAAACGTAAAATCTTTTCTAAAAGTTACACTTCTAAATGGAATAGAGAATTGTTTAAAGTTAATGAAGTTCTAAAAACACAACCACCAACATATAAGATAGAATATATATATGGGGAGATAATAGAAGGTAAATATTATGAACAGGAATTATTAAAATCCGAGGTTTGATTTTGAACATAATAATAAAGTTTTAAAATCACTTGGAATAGACCTATGGTCAGCTACGAAGTAGATCAGGGAACCTGATTCGCATATCTTTCTCGAAATAAACAATGACAAGAAATAGATTTAAACGAGCCAAGCAACAAACTACAACAACAAAAATCAGTTGAACCAAACATCTAACAACTACTCAAGCTCAACACTTATTCTTTGAAGATAATGATAATACTGATATGAGAAAAAATATATAATCAAAAACTTACATCCTATTAATAAAGAATATTGTGACAGTAACTTATTATCATCTAATAATAAGACGGACATATTGAGTAAAAAGATAACTGAATTAAGAAAAGGTGAATTTGAAGAAGTTACAACTGGTCAACTAAATGCAAACATTACTCAACTACCAACATATACAACCAATGGTGGCTCTGTATCGATTGATGATCAGACAGTTGAACTAGTTTCTCTTAAGTCAGATAATTTATGAACATCAGCCAATAAGATAACTGAAATTGAATATTACAGTTATATTACAGATAATTTATGAACATCAGCCAATAAGATAACTGAAATTGATATTACAGAATATTACATTAATATTGTTCGATTTGGTAATAAAGTTTCCGCTGACACAATTTCTAAAAATAGTGAATTAAAACTAAAATTTGATAACAATAAATTTAATCAGAAAATTACTAATGTTCAATTAGGTGAAGCATGTGTTGATAGATGGAGAGGTTTCAGAGAAATCCACATAATAATGATAAAGAATTGTTATAAAATATATAATTGCTATATTAATTGAGAGTAAGTTACTTGATAATACAGAACAAGCAAGATTAGAGATGCATTATGATTTTGATCAAGAACAAATAATGCAGGAAATAGAAAGTTATTTTACTAAAGAAAATGAATCAACCAGCAGCACCGAATGAGAGAGTACTATATCCGCGAAGCGGTTTAACCGATCCCAACTCGTCGAAGGAGTCGCCGCTTAGCGGATCAACCGTTAAGGATTAATACATAAACGATAAAATCCTAGATAATGATAAATTTAATAATATTATTAACATCATAAAAGATATTTGAAATTATTATGAAACTGAAACTAATAACTTTAATAAAAAGTTAAGTAGATATAAATATTTTATTAACGTAGCTGAGATAACAGAAACACTACTACAATCAAAAGCAACACTGCAACATCAACATCAGTTGCATTAACAGGTATAGGTTTACCTTATTCTATACCAACAGCTTTCGCTACAGCAACTGTTTGTGGTTCATTATCAAAAACAATTAATACTAAAATAGGAAACAGAATTTTAAAGTAATCACAAATGTATATTTTAAAGTAAACAGTTTAGTGACAAATTTAATAAACTATATGCTAAATCAATTAATGATAAACAAAATAGATAATGGGCAATATAATGAATAAGTTAAGGTGTATGAGGAATATAAGAAGAATAATAAAAACAAGCTGAGTGTTTTTTTAAACTGAAGTTATTAGTGTTTAGTTTTAATAATATATTTAGTAATAAAAATAATATTAGTATTAATAAACATAGAAAAGATTAGAGCTAGATCTATATCTAGTATTAGATATACATCTACATCTACATCTATATCTACATCTATATCTACATCTATATCTATATCTAGAATTAAAACTATCTTTTCTTTGTACCTAAGTATAACCCTCTTCCTTTTTGTACTACTATTATACCTTCACCAGTAGTTGAAAGTTAAATAAATCAGGTGTGTTTGATAAAGTTGCTCTTGGGTTTCTACTTGCAGCCGCAACTCCTATTTTACTTTCTATTACTAATGCTCTTACTGGCTTATTAGCAACTTTGTTTCCAAAACTAATGGTTGCTTTACCAACACTTTTAAAGATATCATTCAATCCCTCTGCTTCTATTGTTGCATCACTAACGGTCATTGACTTATTTCTCTTACACTTAACACAATTACAATTTGACATCTTAGTACCTTTTGAAGGAGTAAAACCTCTTTTGTTATGTCTACCACCAACAAAAAATGAATTAGTTTTAAACTTATTAAAGTTACTCATATTTCTATATATAAAATTAATGGAAGTTGAAAAGTATAACCCCCTTTGTTGTTATAAATAAACATAAAAAACAAAAGATAAAGCCAAACAACTACCTAAGACTAAGACTAAGACTAAGCCTATGACTAAACTTGAAGCTAGAGGTCTAGCTCTAAAGAATAGAAACGAAATTAGATATTATTTTTTCTAAAGGTTTTGTTAAGACCGGTAGGAAACATTTTAGAGATATGACTAGAGCTAGAACTATAACATTGGCAATGACTATAACATTGACTAGAGCTAGAACTAAAACAATGACTATAATATTGACTATGACAATGACTATAACTAAGATATAATAAGACTCCGGCTATTAGCCTCTACGATATTATATCATCCATCTTATTACCATCACGATTAACACTATAAACCTTTCTAGAGAATACTAATGCATGAAATATAACTTCTGCAATTGCAGCACTAAATTTAAAGTTAATTTGTATTGGTTGTGGACCTATATGATTATTTTGATATCTAGTATCAAATACATATATTCTATAACTACTCTTGAATGTTCTATGATTTAAATATGTTTTAATATTATGAGGCAATCCAAAATAATCTTTATTAAAATTAACAATCTCTTTAAAAGCCTCATTAAAATTATTAGTGCCATAATTAATATTCATCTCTCTTTATTATTTATTGGGGTCTTTCCATACCACTATCCATAGCAAGATCATATAAGAAGATAGTAGCATTGGGTACATTCTTATAAAATGTCTTTCTTTCATAATATCTAATATCAGTATTATTCTTTTTATTTAATCCTTTCTGTACAATAATTCTATTATCATTACTAGAATCAATACTAGGCAAAGACCATGATTTATCTCTAATATCTATATTAAAATCAAAAGTAACTGCTCCAGGATTAGTATTAACTCTAAATAGAGCTCTATCTTTATTATTTCTTTTTAATATTAGTTTAAATCTTAACCCATATATAATCTTTTCTAAATCATTTACAAACCCAAATAGATCACTCATCTTAATCATCATATACATATGACCTCGTTCTGCAGAAATACGATACCCTTTAAGTTGACTATCTCTATTAGCTTGATTTCTAACAAAACCACTCTCATATTAATCAACAGTACTAGGTAATAACTTATATATTAACAGATTAAGATGGCAATTATCTATATATTCAACAGTCCCACCACCACTATTTTCAAGCATGACTGAACTAAATGATGCCTTCATACCATAATTAACTAATCTGATTTTAGCATCGTTAGCAAATACATCACCAGCATTATCCGATACAACAAAATCAATCTCTAGATAGATATGCATCACGCAAATTTAAATGGTTCCCTTCTCTATTGAGAATGATATTAGTATTAGTTTTAAACTTATTCAAAGTTGCTAGATTATTAAGTTTAAATTTTCTAATCTTAATTTTATGTATATTATTATTGTCA